>NC_079447.1:21701468-21718968 GCF_903798145.1 Danio aesculapii | reverse complement strand
TTGTTCTAATCAACACGTCGAATTGATATATTAGAAGCGGCTTCTATTTCTTGCAGCTGAACAACAGAAAACTGACAATGATCACCTCAGGTACACCTTATGTGCTTTATTCAGTGTTAAATGCTAATAATGTGAGTTTAACCGCCATTTCACATGACATTTATTGCCATACTTCTGAAAGCAGCAGCAGCAGACGGTTTACCTCAGATCTTGAAAATAAAATAAACCATTTGAAATTTAAATTAATTAGATTATTAACCTTACCATTTCATGAGCGAGTGCATATTCTGTGCTTCTGAACGGCTGTATTTAAATTTCTGTCTTGCTTCATCTGGTGTAAAGTGGATCAACAGCTTCCTAACGGACAGGCAGCAGCTGGTGAAGCTGGGAAAATTCTTTAATAACTTTTATTTCTGCTCTGTCATATTTATTTATGCTTGCAATTTATTTTATTTTATGATGCAGACTTGATCAGCCCAGTCGAGCTCTAAATTAATGAAATCTTTCCAAATAGAGCTATTCAAATCATCTGGTTCAGTTATATTCATATACATCTCAGCAAAACAAAAGATCATAATGTCTGATTTTTTTCCAATATCATGTAGCCCTGTTCACGATATATTTTTATTTACTACATCTGGTGTAGCCTTGGTGAGCAAAATAGATTATTTTGTGCATCTTCTGCATTTTATAACATCTTGTCATTTCTTTTCTGTTCTCCGTAGAAAGTGGTTTGAGAACGGCGTTACACTATTGATTTTAGTTACTGTAATTATAGTATTACCATTGGCTCTACTTCCAAAGATTGGTGAGTTCATTTTTTTTAATGCTTTGTACGTGTTTGCAATGGTGTGTATCATTGGTTTCTGTTTCCTTATCAGGTTTCTTGGGCTACACCAGCAGTCTCGCATTCCTCTTCATGCTGTTCTTCACTGTAGTGGTGAGTTGTTGTTTCTCACTTTCTCTCTCCTCTCTTTCGTTCCAATGTTGATGGTTTTTATCACCCTTGCAGGTGGTGGTGAAAAAATGGTCCATTCCTTGCCCGCTGCCAATTAACTCAACTTTGAGCCTGGTAAGGACCACACACACATTTGCCTAAAACCCCTAGAAGAACGTTAGCATGAAATGAAAGTAGTCATGTGAAATGTATATCTGTGTGAAATAAAGCCAAAATCAAGTCCGACTTGATGCTTTTTTTTATCAGGAATTGGTTGGCTATTTGGACAGTTGTGGCTTGCTATTGGTCGATCTTATGGTGCAGGTTGTCAGTAAATGCGACATCAGATTAGAGAAGAGGTATTGCAAGCAGGAGGGAATATTATTTTGATTCAATATTGTGACCATCTAAATAAAAAAATAAAAAAATATATGGATAAATGGTAAATTCTGGAATATTTGGTAAAAACGAGAGTTGTCTTTATTACACAAAACACAAGCTCTTGAATGACAGACTTTACCACAAACATCCCCTTTAGCTTTTTTGTAAGATAAAAGTTGTGATTTAATCTCTAACATTTTGGATGACAGATTAGATCCCACCCTTCAGAAACAGGAAGTAGGATTGTTTTTATAAGGAAAGAGACCTTTGACTCTCTTGAGCTAGATGTCAAAACCTTTATTTCCTTAAACAGCTGGCTGATATTGAACAGATATTGCGATCTAAATATCAGAGCAGTTTTTAATATTCACTTTCTGTCTTGATTTCATTCTAATCTTCACATTCACATCAACTTGATGTTATTTTTTCTATCCCCAGAGCTTAAATACCTCTGAGTGCACCGCACAACTGTTTGTGATCTCTAGTAAGGTGAGTGCGAGAGCTATGTTTTGATTTAAAGACCGCCTTGCGAGGCTATTAGAAACCCAAATATTAGTTGTAATATTATAGCATAACCGCACACACTTCAGGAGGGTGAGAAATGACTGCGTGTGTGTATTACAGAGTGCTTATGCCGTCCCAACAATGGCTTTCTCCTTCCTGTGCCATACAGCAGTTTTACCCATTTACTGTGAGTTACACAGGTCAGTTCACTCAGCGCTCCTCTTTTTGGGCATCTGACACATATACAGTTGAAGTCAAAATTATTAGCCCTGCTGTGACTATCTAAATTTGAAAAAAAAAATGGATAAATGGTTAACAGAGCAAGGAATCATTCACAGTATTTCCTATAATATTTTTTCCTCTGAAGGAAGTCTTATTTCTTTTATTTTGGCTAGAATAAAGCAGTTTTTAATTTTTTCTTAAATAATTTTTTCGATTGTCTGCAGAACAAACCACTGTTTTACGACTTGCCTAATTAACCTAGTTGAGCCTTTTAAATGTCACTTTAATCTGTATAGAAGTGTCTTGAAAAATATCTAGCAAAATTACTGTCATCATGGCATAGACAAAACAAATCAGTTATTAGAAATTAGTTATTAAAACTAATATGTTTAGAAATGTTGAAAAAAAAATCTTTCTGTTAAACAAATATTGGGGAAAAATATACAGGGGGCTAATAATTCATGAGGGCTAATAATTCTGACTTCAAATGTATAGTCTGTTGTTGTAATCCTATGTGTATATGTGTGTGTGGTTTTTTTTTTATTTTTTTATTTATTTTTTTTTTTAGGCCCACCAAGAAGAGAATGCAGAGAGTGACTAATGTCAGCATCTTTCTTAGTTTTGTGGTATATCTATTCTCGGCCCTTTTTGGATACCTCACCTTTTATTGTAAGTACATTTCTCAAGCTACAAAAGGCCCTTGAAGTATATGTTTTGTTAAGCTTTATCTAAATATCATTGTCTAAATATGTTTAGCCCCATTTAAGTTTTTGAATTAAAAGTCTGATGGACAGTGGCTCCATTCTCCTGCATTGTCATCATTATACAGTGTGTGTTCTGGATATCACTGTTATCATGATTATTACAACTTTATAGTTAATCTTTTGTGCCTTTTGAATCTTGTTTTTGGAGATTGACCTTCCTTTGTCGAAAGCTTTTTGTGCATCCAAAGATATAATCGATGCCCCTTTCATTTTTGCATGATTGGCGTATGTTGTATTAAAAAGACGACATGCATTAAAGAAAGAGAATCTTCCGGGGATAAATCCAGTCTGGTCAGGATGGATGATATATGATAAATGTTTGGAGATTGACCTCCCTGCAGAGTAATGATGCGTTATTTATTATTATTATTATTTTATTTATATTTTTTTATTTATTTTTTTTTAATTTTTTGTGTCACACTGAGAAATATTGTTGGCTTTTGAATCACCCGTTTGATTTTTGAGCTTAATTTTTAATCCAAATTAATTAATCACAGAAGTTGTAAGTGTCATCTACTCTATAACTGTTAAAAAAACAATTAGCAAACAATTATGAAAGAATCTTTGAAAAAATTGCCATTTAGAGTATACTTCTTAATGTGCTAATTAAACGGTATGATTATATCCCATGATTAGCAATTTGTACATATATGAAAATGGCAGGTGGAGTGGGAAAATTGTACAAATAATAAACCCCAAGAAATCAACCCAAGTAGAAATGAAAGATGCTTTTCACATTTTATTTCTGAGACCAAACTGCATACAGATGCCGAATTAGCCAATCCAGGTTTGCTCGGTCTATTGATGAACTATTCACCACCAACATGTAACCATTGCCAAGCCTCCCTCTTCATACAACACATTTTTTAAAGACTACTAGACAAGCATAAGACACAAGACTAAGACACTTTGATTTATTTTGTTTTCAAAAAGTCTGTTCAGGAATAATTTTAAGTTATATATCATTTTATTTATTTAAAGAAAAGCATGCTTTTAAAGTGAAAAGTTAAGCTTTTTTTTAATTGTCTTTTATTGATGTATAAAGTTGTCATTATTGTTTATTGTATTCCCATTTATATTACATTTTCTTCCCTTTAAATTGCCATAAATTGCTGAAGTGACAATAAATAATCAAATAACCCATGATTATCTGCATGACATGGGCTTGATTAGAGCATCTGAACTCTAAATGGTCTCAGGGTGATCCCTGGAAAATTACATGGATACATTATTGTTAATTTTTGGATGAAATTGTAAATGATGAAGGCAACAGGATTGATGCATTAAATCCTTCTTCATTCACAGCACATGTTGGCTCAGAGCTGTTGTTGGCATACAACACCTACCTTCCTCGAGATATTTTGGTGATGTCAGTTCGCCTCGCAATTTTATTGGCTGTTCTGCTCACTGTGCCGCTCATTCACTTTCCAGTAAGTCAAACACCAGACTGTGAAATATTCAAATGAGAAATTCAGAATACACAAGTCTGTTTCCTCCTTTTTTCTTTCTCTCAGGCACGCAAAGCAGTGTTGATGTTATGCAGGGGAGAGCGGGAGTTCTCTTGGCTCTCTCATATCCTTTCCTGTTTTTTCATCCTCACTCTTGTGCTGCTGCTCGCTATTTTTGTTCCTGACATTAGGAATGTGTTTGGTGTGGTGGGTGAGTGTCTGTGCTTCATTATTAAAGTAACTGCTCTGCTGTTAAAAAGGTATGTTTTGTGTGTGTGTGTGTGTCTCAGTACTTTTTCATGTGTGATTCCAGGTTCTACGACCTCCACATGTTTGCTGTTTGTGTATCCAGGAATGTTTTTCTTGAGAATCAGTTCTGAGCCAATCAGATCGTTCAATTCAATCGGGGTAACTAAAGTCTTATTCAGTACCATATTACTTTCTTTACAAAAAAAAAAAATCTTATTCTGAGGGAATTACATAAAAAATTTCTACACTAGTTCAGAGATGAGCGGTCTGTTTTCCTCACCAAGGATGCATTTATTTGATCATAAATGTAGTATTTGTATTGATTAATGAATAGAAAGTTCAAAAGAAGCGCATTTATTTTACTTCTAATTCGTTTGCAACATTATAAATGTTTTATTGTTTTACTGTAATTAATTGCATCCTTGTGGAATTTACTATGTACTTACATTTAGTTATTTGGTGTAAGGCAGTTATTGTGTACATGCTTGTTTTTACATTTGTATTTATATTTTAACAAATATAACCCACCTTAATCCACCCTTAAACCTACCCATACCACCAATTTTGTCCCTATCATTACCCGTATCCCTCCTCTAGAACAGGAGTTCCCAAACTTTTCAGCCTGCGACCCTCAAAATAACAATGCCAGTGACTCGTTACCCCCAATATTCCCTGAGGTGGTTATAAATATATAAACCTTGCACACAACAGCACATACATACCAATAGACCCAAGTCTATTTATCGTTTAATTTTGGAGAACGCCACTTGGAGAATATCCTCCATGTTCAGTTGTGGCCTGTATTTATTTTTAATGTGCGAAAAGTGTCAGAAAATCTGGTGCATCTGGCGCCATTGCTGTGTCTTTAATATAATGTAGACACCCCATGGGTCACAAAAAAATCGAAAGGCTGATGGCTTTTTATTTGCATGTTGTTTTTTAATGTTAATTATTAACATGTTAATAATGTTACTATTAACTACTGTTTCGTTCTTCAGTAGGTTATGGATAAATGTTTAAGAAAATTAATTTGATTTTTGGAAATTGCCAAGTCACCCCTACTTTGGGAACCACTGCTCTAGAGCATCAGAAGTGTTGTGCAATACAATATGAACACAATAAGTATGTTGTACTTTTATTTTTTGATGTATCTAGTAGTTAAGACCACTTAATATAAAGTGGGACCAACTTATTGATTATTTACATGTATATTTCAAACTTTAAAAGTCTAGCATGTTTTACTTTACTAGTCTTTGTACCCTAAAGGAAATCAGTATCTGATGGTATCAAATTTTCATGCCATAATAATTACTGAATCTTTTTATCATGGTATACAGTCAGGTCTGTAAATAATGGGACATTGACACAATTCTTACATTTTTGGCTCTATGCGCTAAAACAATGGATTTAAAATGAAACGAACAAGATGTGTTTTAACTGCAGACTGTCAGCTTTATTTTGAGGGTATTTGCATCCAAATCAGGTGAATGGTGTCAATTACAACAGTTTGCATATGTGCCTCCCACTTGTTTAGGGACCAAAAGTAATGGGAGAATTGGCTTTTCAGCTGTTTTATGGCCAGGTGTGTGTTATTCCCTCATCCCAATTACAGCAGATAAAAGGTCCAGAGTTCATTTCAAGTGTGATATTTGTTTGCATTTGGAATCTGATGCTGTCAACTCTCAAGATGAGATCCAAAGAGCTGTCACTAGTCAAGCAAGCCATCATTAGGCTGAAAAAAACAACACAAACATTTGTTTCATTTCAAATCCATTGTGTTTGTGTATAGAGACAAAAAATTAGTATTGTGTCAATGTCCTAATATTTATAGGCCTGACTGAATATGGTAATTACAAAAAAGATGTTGAAAAGGTGGACGAACTTTAATGTTGTCCATTTAATCACATGCTGTCAAATGATTTTCAAATAACAGAAAATAAATACTGTACATTACCTTCAATAGATAAGAGGATGGTGTGCTTAAAAGACACTGGAAATGTACAGTGCCCACAATAACAATATTGCGAATATACATTACTGCAATATATTATATTATTGAATTCTGTGTCTGACAGGTTGATTTTGTTTTTTCAACCTTTTTTTTTTTTTTCTTTCTAGGCGGTCTTTCTGTTGGTGATTGGTCTGATTGTGGGTGTGCTGAGTCTGAGTGTCATCATTGTCTCATGGGTTCAAGGTCCTTGACCTTTGACATCATCATTATGGGAAACACTGCATGAGTTGTAAGCTTGACTCATCCTGCCTTTAAGAGGAGCCTTATTTTACAGGTGATTCACCAGCTAGACTGTTTACTGGACCAAATGCTGCTTCAAGAAGACCATACGAATGAGGCCAGGCTGCTGTGCTCTCATGACACTCCTTGTGTACTTATAATGCTGTTATGAAACTTGAGCACCGAATTGAACACAATCAACTTCACAATATCAAGCACTAAAATACAGAAGAATCTTACTGAACATCTGAGTTTGACAATATTTGACTCAGGCAGTTGCTGTGATCAATAAATTAGGAAACAGCATTGCCAGTTTTTCAGTTACTGATTGTAAGATTTTAGATTTGCACAAACCATTAACGAATTTGAACATCTTGTCTGATTTGGAGAAAAAAAAACTTACAATATATTTTCAGTATATTTCTTCTGGAACACAGTAAAACCAAAGATTAAAACTTAAGTATTTCCTTTAGATTTGTATTTTAAATGAAGGAAGAATAAATGATAGCAGTTATTTTTTTAACCATTGTAACCTTGTGTATATGTCCAATTTTAATGCATATTTTTATATATGGTATGAATAAATAAATAAATAAAGGGAAATAAGAATTCAAGCTGGTTGCTCTGTGGCTCTTGTACTGTGGCATCTGGAATGGAGTCAGTGATCCATGTTTAGTCTAAGAGATCCAAGCATTAGTGTATGTTTTTGCTGGTTTGCATGTGAGAGAGATTGATAGACAGGCTGATTTTTCTTCATTGATTTGGACAGAGGGTTCTCTGTATGTCAGATAATGGAAAACAAATGCTCTATGCGTGTGTGAATGTGCATGTGTGTGCGCGTATGTGTATGTATGTGTGTGTGTGTGTGTAGTCCCTGGCCTTTGCTCTCTCCTGCTGTTTCTAATATGCTGCATTAGCTTTAGAGACCGCCCAATGTAAGGCAGTCAGTAACACACATACGCGCACACTCACAATCTCACATGTACTTGTTAAACATGTTATTGTGTTGTTCTGGTGGTCTGTAATTAAAGCAGCATTCATTGTGCAGCTCTGGATAATTAAGCATTCAGACAAAAAGGAGCTGCAGATAAGAAATGTGGTCCATTTAGTTATATTAAGTGACAGCACTGAATACTAGATCAAATTTTGGGATTTAATGGAGATGAGGTGTTTCATGGTCGTGCAACACATTTTACAAAATGAAAAATTCTTTGGGGGAATTTATATATAAAGTTGAAGACAGAATTATTAGCCCCTCTGAATTATTAGTCCCCTTTTTTATTTATTTTTCCTTAATTTCTGTTTAACGGAGAGAAGATTTTTTTTTTAACACATTTCTAAACATAGTAGTTTTAATAACTCTTTTCTGATAACTGCAACTTAGGGAAATGATGCCATAAATGGGCAACCGGGTGAGAAACATGGTAACTAATAAGGGCAATGGGCTACAAATACAATACTGTTGCAAGCAACATCGCTCTGAAAAATTGCCCGACAACATTGCCCAAAAAGTTGACGTGTATCATCAGCATAACAGAGATTTAAAACATACAGATAAACTAATAACAATTATCACTGAATAAAGTATACATGTGAGATAGTAATATTAAAAAATAAATATACTAATCTACTACTATAAATTAAAATCATGTAATTAAATAGAATTATTATAAATGATAAAATTTAGTATATAACAATGTGATATACTAAAATGGTTTCGTATATAAAAAAATAAGTATTAATATTTGAGATGCTTTTAAAAAAAAGTAATGCGATTTCCTTTTTAGTTTAGTATTTGCTTTTAAATAATAAATTGCTGAATTAAAATGAACAGTCACGTTGAATCCCGCATGCAATGAGAGAATGCAGGAACAGACAGAAAGTAAGATCGTAGAGCCTTATATTTCTGCGATAGAAATATGGTTATTATTTTAAACACATGGAAGAAAAGGAAAAAAGGATTGAATGGACAGAGATTTTACTTTTAAATAAGACAAAAAAGTACAAAAGTAGCAAACGCATTGCTTTAAACTGCCATTAATCTGTATAAACGGCATGTAGAGCTTTGGGATCAGGAAGTTGTCCAAAGATAAAATAAGCTTGCATTCATTTTTTATGTGTGTTTTTTAAAGGTAAATGAAGGTTACACAGTGTGTTGTTAATTGCAGAGCTCCTCTATTAAGAAGAGAAAAAAACCCTGCAAGTTCAGAAAGAGATTAAGCCGCAGCCAGGTCCAAAAAAAAAACTCAAAAGTAACGTAATGCATTATTTACCATGAAAAGTAAATAACACAGCTAGTTACTTTTTGGGGAGTAACTCAATGCATTACTTTCTAAAGTAACTTTCCCCAACATTCTTTTGAAGTAACTACATGCCAATTAGTGGTCATTATTAGTAGATTGTCTACTAACCTAATTAACCTCACTAATTTCAATAACAAGGTTTAGTTAATATTTAGCTGTTAATATTATGAGCGTGAATCAAACGCATGAATAGTACAAACATGATTCTTGGACCTTTTGTGTAAACATATCTAAATAACATACCTTACAACACTATTTCATGCTAGCTTTCAGTGAATAGGGAAAAACGATCTCCACAGCTCTTGGGTATCTGGCTAGTATTATGTCTGTTTTCAGCTATAGGCTCAATTCAGCCCAGCAGTGATTGCTTTACCTTCAGAACACAGTTCATATTCACACACCAGCAGAAACATCTGCTCACCGTTAAGCGCTGCCTACACAAGGTGATTTTGCTGTATGTCTGTCTGATTTCTTTTCATGCCGATTGGCCCTTTCATGCTGACATATGTTTTTTTTCTCCCCTGGACTTTTTTCTGCATCTCTGTTCTTCTCCTTCCTCCAGAATTGATTTTCATGCTCTATCAGTAACCGTGCTCCCTGTGTCACAGACGTTCAGTAAATCATCCTGAAGACTCTGTTAGGAAGAAACAAACACGCAATCATGCACTTTGACTCTATAGTGACATTTTGTATTCTCTAAGACATTTCTTCTCTTTTATTTTGCTCTCAAAGTACAAATTATATACTGTGATCATTCTTGTTTCACAATAGTCCAGATTGTTCTAAAAAAATGTGGTTATTTATACATAATAGCAGTTCAATTTTGGCACAATGTAGTCCTGAAGTTTTCTGGAGCTCAGCCATCAACCTCAAGTTTCTCAGCAGGTAATTTACTTCTTCTTTCTTAAGATGTTGTGGTATTTTAACTTTCAAAGTTGTAACTTGCTTCCTACTAATGTGCTTTTTTGTGTGTTTAGTTTAACAAGAATGTTCAGCGCTGTTCAGTTGAGGATACCTCTTCTCCACGGGGTGAGTAATAGAGATATCAATTATTCATTCATTTTCCTTCGGCTTAGTGCCTTATTTATTAGGGATCGCCACAGTGGAATGAACCACCAACTATTCCAGTATATGTTTTACACCGTGGATGCTCTTTCAGCCTCAACCCAGTACTGGGAAACATCCCTACACTCTCACATTCACACACACTCAAACACTATGGCCAATTTTGCTTACCCAATTCACTGATCATGCATGTTTTAGAACTGTGGGGGATAACGGAGGAAACCCACGCGAACACGGGCAGAACATGCAAACTCCACACAGAAATGCCAACTGAGCCAGGACTTGAACCAGCAATCTTCTTGCTGTGAGGCGAAAGTGCTAACCACTAAGCCACTGTGCCACCCATATCAATTATTGACAACTGTTTCCTTTGAAAACTATCTCATCCCTTAATTATATTTTAATCATTTGTTTGCCTTTATATTTATACTATTTACATGCATGAAGTGAGACGCTAACTTTAAACATTGTAGTGTATTTCAGGTGCTGTCATATCCTACAATCTCAAATCCATAACTGTCACTCATTTACATTAAAATACACACATAATGATGGAAATAAAGGCAGCATAGACTGTTGTGAAGATATTACACTGTAAATTGGTCTTCTCTGCATTCATTTCTGTTTCTATATTTTGTCTTGCTTTATTATGTATTAAATACTATTCAGTGTCAGTTGTCATTTATTAATATATTCGGCTAGTAACTGTTGTTAGACTGATGTCATTTTAGCTACTTTACATCAGTAAAATTCAAGCCTATTTTTTTAAAAATATATTTTTAAACCCTAATGCTAATCATGCACAGGGCAACTTATGAAGCAACGTTGCTGGGCAACTTAGGGAAATGTTGCCATAAATGGGCAACCGGGTGAGAAACATCGTAACTAATAAGGGCAATGGGCTACAGATACAATACTGTTGCAAGCAACATCGCTCTGAAAAATTGCCCGACAACATTGCCCAAAAAGTTGACGTGTATCATCAGCATAACAGAGATTTAAAACATGCAGATAAATTAATAACAATTATCAATGAATAAAGTATACATGTGAGATAATAATATTAAAAACTAAATATACTAATCTACTACTATAAATTAAATCACGTTATTAAATAAAATTGTTATAAATGATCAAATTTAGTATATAACAATGTGATGTACTAAAATGTTTCGTATATAAAACCTTAATTTACAACTGTTTCGAAAATACATCGGAACAGAATATACAATTACATGCATATTTTGTCTTTGCACTATTTGTCCACAAGGTGTCAATACAGAATTGGGCCACTGTTTCACATTCAGAAAAGAAACCAAGGAGACGGAACAACAACAAACTAGGATGACAAAACAATAGACATGTGTTGAGCTCTGGATATACGAGTCCAAAAGAAATAGTTTTTTACAACTTGAACTTTTGAACTAAACTCAAGAACTCTGAAAACTGGACTGACACAGTTTCAATTTACTAGAACTTGTATGTTAAGCTGCTTTGACGCAATCTAAATTGTAAAACGCTATAGAATTAATTGAATTAAATTAAACTTAGTTTGTCCACCCAGGTGAATCAGAACACTGGCAGAAAAGATCAAGTAAAAAATATTCAATGACAAACTACACTGGAAAAAAATAGACTTAATTTCAAATTTTAAGGCAACAAACTTCAGGACATTAGGTCGAGTCAAGTGCAGTATTTGGGTTGAAACTTGAGTAAACTCAAAAATGTCCTGAAATTTGTTGCCTTAAAATTTTAAGTTGAGACAACTTCTTTATTTATTTATTTACTTTTTTTTCATAAGGTATTGAAGATGACCAGGACAATAAATGGCTGCATTGATAGATACATGTGTCAGAAAACTGAAAGACTTCCAAAAGTGTATTTTAATTACGCACAAATAGTTTTTGGAAAGAAGACTTTTGTTAAGAAGAAAAGCAGACACTGGACAAGGAATTAATCGCTCTACTGAGCATGTCTCCTGCATGCTATCAAGTGAAGTATACACTTTTTACTGTACAGACACACACTAACGTGGACAAAAACTAAATACACTTTGGGCTAAATCCCTCTAATTTTGCTCCGACGCCTGGTCTGCGCTGGGACCACATCACATCTGGAGTTCATTTCACACACACATACACAATCGTACCCTGCCCTGTGTCACACACTTTCCCCTCTGCTTTAAAACACTTCTGTTCTGTCCTCTCTGTTCGCTCTCCCTGTCACTCTTTTTCAACTCGACACTCACTCCATCATTCACTCTCTCTCTTTCTTTCTCTGATTTTAGTTTTTTTTTCTTCTTTTACGCTCTCCTGCTGCAGCTGTTGCCATTCCCAAACACTGAGTAATAATACCAGCCACACACACACACACACACACACACACTTTGGCCTTTCACCCATAAATACCTTCTCACCCACATCTCCACTAGTCTTATGGCCTGACATTCATAGCAACAGTTCAATAAGTGTAAGCATAGCAGTGCGTGTGTGTAAACAAGAGATTCAGAAATCAATTCTAATTCTTGCTGTGTGTTAGATTGTACTGTATGTGGGAGCTGAACGAAACCTGGAGGGTTTGCTGGTTTTGTCTTCGTGTGTGATATGGTCTATGTCAGTAACCGAGCTTGCATGTTTTATCATTATATTATATTATATTGTATTGTATTGTATTGTATTGTATTGTATTGTATTGTATTATATTATATTATATTATATTATATTATATTATATTATATTATATTATAAATCAGTGTTTAAGATATCGTTATATTTTTTAATAATATTTTTATACATATAATTTTAGAAAATGATCTATCCGTCTATCATGTTTGCATGTATGAATGAATGTACAGTGCATACAGAAAGTATTCATAGCGCTTCAATTTTTGCACATTTTTTTATGTTACAGCCTTATTCTAAAATGGATTAAATTCATTTATTTGCTTAAATTTTACACACAAAAGATTTTTTTTGTAATTGTTGCAAATTTATTAACAAGAAAAAAACTAAAAAATCACATGTACATAACTATTCACAGCCTTTGGCGTGAAGCTCTAAATTGAGCTTGGGTACATTCTGTTTCCACTGATCATTCTTGAGATGTTTCAGCAGCTTAATTGGAGTTCACCTGTGGTAAATTCAGTTGATTGGACATGATTTGAAAAGGCATACACCCGTCTATATAAGGTCCCAGGGTTGACAGTGCATGTCAAAGCACAAACCAAGCATGAAGACAAAGGAATTGTCTGTAGACCTCCGAGACGGGATTGTCTCAAGGCACAAGGCTGGGAAAGGTTACAGAAAAGTTTCTGCTGCTCTGAAAGTTCCAATGAGCACAGTGGCCTCCATCATCCGTAAGTAGAAGATGTTTGGAACCACCAGGACTCCTAGAGCTGGCCTGCCATCTAAGCTGAGTGATCGGGGGAGAAGGGTCTTAGTCAGGGAGGTGATCAATAACCCGGTGGTCACTCTGTCTGAGCTCCAGCGTTCTTCTGTGGAGAGAAGAGAACCTTATAGAAGGACAACCACCTGTGCAGCAATCCACCAATCAGCAGGAGCTGGATGACTAGTCAGTATAGAAGGAAAGATGAATGCAGCAATGTACAGAGACATTCTGAATAAAAACCTGCGTCAGAGTGCTCTTGACCTCAGACCAGGGTGACAGTTTATCTTCCAGCAAGACAATGACTCAAAACACACCGCCAAAATATCAATGGAGTGGCTTTACAACAACTCAGTAAATGTCCTTGAGTGGGCCAGCCAGAGCCCAGACCTAAATCCTATTAAACATCCCTGGAGAGATCTGAAAATGGCTGTACACAGTCGCTTGCCATCCAACCTGATAGAGCTTGAGAGGTACTGCAAAGAGGAATGGGCAAAAACTCCCAAAGACAGGTGTGCCAAGCTTCTGGCATCATATTCAAAAAGACTGGAGGCTGTAATTGCTGCCAAAGGTGCGTCAAAAAGTATTGAGCAAAGGCTGTGAATACTTATGTACATGTGATTTTTCAGGTTTTTTATTTTTAATAAATTTGCAACAATTAAAAAAAATCTTTTTTCACATTGTCATTATGAGGTATTGTGTGTAGAAGTTTGAGGAAATAAATTAATTTAATCCATTTTGGAATAAGGCTGTAACATAAAAAATGTTGAAAAAGTGAAATGCTATGAATATTTTCCGGATGCACTGTATATCCTCCAAACTAAAATTATATCATGATATAATTTATATATATATATATATATATATATATATATATATATATATATATATATATATATATATATATATATATATATATATAAAAACAAGTTTAAATTATTATTAAAACTATTAAAGTTCTCATTATATTAGTATGCAAAATAATTTAATATTAAATGATTTAATATTATGATTTAGTTTCTCTTATTAAGAAATAAATACATGCAAAAATATAGAAATACAAAAATCCAATGCTAGACATACATTCCAAAAATATATTAAAATGTCAAAAACTCTTAATTTTCAAAAAGTATTAGCTGATGCATGATTAGTATTTGATGCTAACATTGCTCCACTCTGGTTTTGTAGACCTGGCACAAATCACCAGATGCCAACAGCAACACACACTCACACACGTCTATAAATGTGTTGTGAACACACATTCACACACATCTACAAATGTGTTGTGAACACACTCTCAGGTTAGCTGAGAGTGTGTGAACTGCCTGATTTCAATCAAACCTCAGTGAGCAAAACAGTTCTGCTCTTCTCTCCTCGATGGCCTGAGTTTCAACTCCCATATCGAGCTGCAGGTGAAGAGGCCAGTTCTGTAATGAAGACCCGAGAGGAGACTAAACCACTAGACCAGTAATTTAATGCTGATTTAACCCTGAATACATGTTTAACACAGTTTCATACTACACAACACTCCAGAGAGAGTGAGAGCAACAAGGTCAGAAGACGACTCCATAAAAAAACTGCACAAGGGTCTGATGGAGAGAGGGGTCTGGATGCAGATCTGGTGCAGTGCAATCTGAGCTGCATCCAATGCTTTTTAATGGGCTCACCTAACCCCACCCCTAACCCTACCTCTGACAGTGACGTCACTCGCTCCATTTGAGTGCACTGTGTCTAAGATTGCATCGCTGAGTGATATAATCTCAGCGTGCATCAGAAAGGCTGCATCCAGATACTATTGCTGATGGATGAAAAACTGAACCTGCAGGAATCTTGAGCTAGAGCGCCTCCTGCTGACAAGTGTTCATACTACACCCAAATCACTAACTCAGCATCACTGCATCATCACCAACATTCAGCAAACCAGCAGAATCCCAATTAATTGACAATATTGGAAATAAATTGGCGGATGCAGCCGTTAAAGGTTAATGCACGTTGGCCGTTTTAGATTAACCGGCTGTAATGTTAGGCCTATGTGTCCCTGGACTACCAAAATAAAAAAAAAAAAAAAAAAAAAAAAATGCTCCAGGGCCTTTGAAGGACATGGTAGCTGTAAAAAAAAAACTACCTGGACTACTATCTTAAGTGTACATTTTCTATTGTAATTTATCTATCACCTGAAAGCTAAATAAATAAGCTTTCTATTTTTGTAAATTCTGTTAAGATAGGACATTTGGTCGAGATATAACTATTTAAAATTTTGATTTAAAAATCTAAATAGGCCTAATGAGAAAATAGCTTTTAATATACTACTTATAATGAATATCGTATACATTAGTGTATTTTATTAGTTATTTATTTGCCTGATTTTAAATGTTACAAAAATGGCATTTTGTTCATCAACGACGTATAATTATACAATTAGTATAAGATATCATTTAAACAGTTCAATATATATATATGTATTTATTTTAAAACACCATTTATTTATGCATGAATTCATTTTCAAAACTGTCTTAGCAAAATTGTATTTATCAAATTAATTTATTTAATAGAAATTAACGAAACATTAAGCGCACCACTTAAATGTCTGCCGATAGGTGGTGGTGTTTCCATACTCTCAAAATAAATCAGGTGTGTTTTGTTTTTCTACCTACTTTTCACGTGCAGGTACTTCAAAGATGGTGCGCTCTTGCCTTCGTTTCTTTAAAGAAACACATTTGGACTTTTTTTTCTATCGGTCCATCTCTAATTGACCCATCAAATGTGCCCTGTCTGAATTTAAGTCCACTTGGACAGACTGTGTCGAGAAAAGTACTCCGCAAAGCCCATCTTCTATGATCTCAAATTACGGATATAACAGGAAGGTTTAATGACAGAGCGAGACACATTGTTGTGCCTGCATTTCTCGAGGGAGACGCGTTCATTCAGGCGTTCAGGCGACAGAAAAACTCCCTCACTTCCCCTTTCTGCCCTCTCACTTCAGTTCTTCCGCAAAGCAGGTGTTTCCAACAGCGCGTTTCAGATGCAGACGCTTCTAACTGCCGTGCGTTTGCCTATTTACGCTTCCCCATGTGAGTAATACAGTGTCCTGCGTTTAAGTCTTTCAGGCGTGTATTTTTCTCAGAAAGGCATCATGAAGTTCAACGGATATCTGAAGTTGCGTATCGGTGAAGCTGTGGACCTGAAGCCCACGACCACCTCCATGCGCCACGCTGTGATGTTCAACAAGGCGACCCAAACCCTCGACCCCTACATAGTCGTGAAAGTGGACGAGTATAAGATCGGACAGACGCACACTAAGCTGAAAACCAACATGCCCACTTATAACGAGGAGTTTTCCGTTAACGTAAACAACGGTAAGCAAGTGGAGCTGGCCGTTTTTCATGACGCACCGATCGGTTACGACGACTTTGTGGCCAACTGTACCATCCAGTTTGACGATCTGATGAAGACCAACAACAAAGAGGAGTCTTTTGAAGGATGGGTGAGCAAAGATTATAACTGCAAATTTTGTTTCTTACACATTTTTAACGTGCATAATGTTGGCATCTGACATTTTGAACAATTAGACAAGTGCAGAATAAACATGTTTGTTTTGATGGGACAGACGTGAGTGAGCATCTCTGAATACAGTTATTGTCCTATGTGCAGAATAGGAGACCCGTGAGAATGTTCACATGAAGATGTTATACAATTGGCGTCATTTAGATGGATTTGAGGTGTGCAGAAAAGTGCCAGAATTTAATTACCAATGTTAAATATACACATCTTGCACATTTATATTTTATGAGCAATTCCATGCAAATGTCAACCTTCTCATAAAAAAAACTAAAGTTATTACCAAAATAGTGAAACGTTCTCCACGTTGTATGCTTAGGCTTGTACTGTAAAAATACTCAAAAATATCTCTGTCAGTGTTTTCAAACAATTATATTTGATTTACCAAAGTCACACAAGTGCTATTTTTTACATCTGTCACATCCATAACGGAGAGACTTCACATCCATAACCAA
>NC_079447.1:20658968-20756468 GCF_903798145.1 Danio aesculapii | reverse complement strand
TTGTATCATTTTAAAGGTCAATCTTATGTACCCTAGCTGAATAAAACATTCAAGCACAGTAAAACTTGAGTCAACTTAATCAAATGAAATGTGTAGTTAACTCAAAATTGACTGACAGTTAATTCTACTCATTTGAAAAGAGTTTTGAACTCAGTGTTGAAGGTAATGAGTTAATTAAATACCTCATTACTTCAACTTAAATGGAGTAAGATCACAGTACTCGTATAGATTAGTTTAACTCAAAGAAATCTAGCCGAATCCAAACTTTTGAATACTACTAACTAGGGGTGTCAAAATAATTGTTTCTTCGATGCACCTTGATGCAGATGCAAACAATTCTGTATTGGTTTAGTGATCATTATAACCAGTTGTTATGTACTAACGTCATTTATATGTGTTATATGGCTGTATCTTAGGCCACTATGACGAGGGAGGAGACCGTGAGTAACTTAAATGCTCTAACTACTTAAAAAGCAGATAGTGTGCACAATTCACTGCTTGTGAGTTTGCTGGACAGTCTTTCACTGACAGGATAGTACATCAGAACCAGGAAACTAGGAAAAAATGAAAGCTGTAAACTCTCTTTCTATCACTATCTGTGGCCGCTTTGACCTGCTGGCATGTTCGTGAGGTAACGTTTTATCTCCTCTCTCAGCAGTTACAACTATAACATCACTTGTGGATCTAGACACGAGCGTGTCTGCAGAGTGAGTTTTCTCCACCGCGTCACCATCTGTAATGAATCAGCTGATCGCTGCAGCCATTTAACATCAGTGTCTGTATCACTGTTTGCTGAACAGTGCCAGAGCCGCGCTGACCATTAGAGCCAATCGCAGCCTTTTCTGTTGAACATGTGATTAATCATAGATGTTTAACAACATTGCTCAAAAAGCAAGCCGGATAATATTTACATTTGTTTATTTGCTTTATGTGCTCATGTTGTTCTGTGCATGTACTTGAGTTTTGTTTGATACAATTAAAAAAGAGTGTTTCCTTTGAGCAGGTAAAATTAAAGGGACAGTTCATATATCTGACTGCTTGTATTAAAGGACAAAATTGTATTACAAATATTATATAAATATATTAATAAATTATACATTTTAATACTAGAATTATTGTGTTGCTAAGTAAAATATCAAATTGTTTATGAAAAGCATCGTCAATGCACCGTGATATTGAATTGAACCGAATCAATGGCATGATAATTGTAACCAGGTCTTGACATTAACAAATGCCAACCCGCCAAATGCGGGTAGATTTCAGCTTTGGTGGGTTAGACAGTCCCTCCCACTAGCCACTTTGGCTGGTTGAAAATCATTTTTAAATTGTGGTTTTCTTAAAAGCAGGGTTCGACTATAAGGATGATGCAATATGCATGCAAATGCGATCTTAGAATCGAGAAACAGCAGGACTAGCAAAAATAATTGTGTTCGCGCGAACAAGTGAAAGTAGATGAATAACGAATGAGAGGATGATCACTCGCGCTAACATCTGATGTGATGCGCGCGACTGTTTAAAGCGCGTGCGCGCTCCTGTTTCCTTGCGTGAAGCAACCGTGCCTGGAACGCAACTGTGATCGGTTGTCTTTCAAATGGACCAGACAAAAAGTTATGCTAATGCACCCAAAGTCTTGTTGCTTTCAAGAGCTCCACATTTGTCTTTTTGTAAGCAGCACCGGTTGCTTTCGCTTTGAACGGATTATTAATTGGTGTTAACCGTGTGCATGTGATCATCCTTTCATTATCACACACGGTATGTTTTTCACCTGCTTTCTTTTGCTTATGGTTATTTTGGTTAATATGGTTTAATTATCTTTTTTTACAATAGCATTGCTTTAAATATGAGATTGACTCTATATTTATGTGTAGTTAACTGGTGATCTGAGAGACCTTTAGCGAGGACAGATTACTGTGCATATTTTTGATAGACGACAATAATTATTTTTAAAAGTCAATTGTTTTTCTTTGTTTTTTTAAAGAAATGTTTTGTTAAATAAAAAGTATAGTATACAGCTATATCTAGCTTGTTTTGACACATTTAAAATTTGTGGCTAAGAAATAATTATTGTTTGGTGTGGTCTGAGATAAATTTGGTAAATCCTTAATTTTGAGTTCTGAAAAGTCATGTGAAATAAAAACTAATTGCAATATAACACTATGAAACCATGACCCATTTGCTCATACACGACACACAAAAAGTGAAATGAATGAGGAGGCATGTGGACATAACACAAAATCTAAATCAATTATTTTAGCATGTCAAAGTCATATTTATGCATATAAAAAATATTTTCCCAATTGTGGCTAGTGAAAATGCAGGTGGCTAGTAATGTTGGAAACCTACTAGCCACTGTGGCTGGTGATCAAATAAGTCAAGGCCTGACCGTAACCAAACCCAACTGTGAAAGCAGTGTAGATTCACTCCCCTACTACTGACAGATCTGTATCTGTACTGTTGAATGTAGCAATTCCAGAACCTGGTTCCTTTTAATAATGATCATGAAGTGGAGAAAGCAGAAAAGAAATAATAAAGAAATAAATACATGAGCATACATTTACTGGATACATTTAGTACCTTGGTGTCATTGAGCTGAGCCAATCCTGTGCAGGCATTTGCCAACAGAAAATCGCCGCTCAGAACTGCCATCTTGTTTCCAAACTGCATGTCTTTAAGAGGCCCATCCGAGTTTGTCCACTCCTTCAGATTAACAATCCCACGATGCACCAGGAAGGCCGTGTGAATCAGTTCCGTGATCTCAGCCAAGTTCCTCTGACTGACAAAAACACACACATTGTATGAGGCTGTTAGAAATACAAACAGTCCAGATGCAATTAGCTTCTTAACCTGTGACAGAATACTGATACAGGTGTCTCCTAGTGTGTCAGACGCACAAAGATATTTGTGTATTAAATCACTCATTTATTGCAAACTATAGCGATATGTATATTGTGACATTTGCAATATTTCAAACATTTCAATATACTGTCCAGCCCTAACATGGATTACTGAAACAAGTCACAAAGGATGTGAACTATGTAGTACTGTGGAGTAAGGTGGTTTAAGAGTTTTTCACCATGTTTGTGGTCAAAAATATTTGTGCGGGGCTAAATCCTGACCCTGCTGCAATCGAGCCACAGAGTTGCCATGGTTTCAGTGCTTGTTCTTTTATGGTTTTGATAATTAATTTTTTTTATTTACTATTCAAATTTGTCTGGTTGGTTAATTTTAAAAACACTTAACATTAGGGCTGCACAATATGTTGTTTCAGCATCGATATCGCAGTGTACGCACCCACAATAGTCACATTGCAAGATATGCAATGTTGTGTCTGATTTATAGTTGAACATGAGCCACAGAATTGTATTTAATTACTGTATTTATAGAATATAATTTGTCTTGTTTCTAGTCTAAATATTTGACATATTTCTTCTCAAGTTGAAAAAAACAAACAATATTTTTACTTTAAGTATTTTTAGATATTTGGCAAGAAACAAGACAGCAAAGTAAGAAAAGCATTTATTGCATTGTGATTTTTCAATTTCTGTACCAGAATTCGCCATGGGACGATTACCGGTTTTAAGCTTTACCGCGGTTTGGAAAAGTTAAGGTTTTAAAACCACCAAAGTATTTTGTTATGCTGTTCCTAAGGTATATGTAAGTTTTATGTATTGTTTTTCACAATTATTTTATTTAGTTTTTTAGGGCATTAGTATCTCCTGCAGAAAATGAACCTCTACATAAAAACCTACTGGTCCAAAATATTTTAAATGTTTCTTAAATGAATTATATTGTGTTCAATGGGCGAAAAAAGATAGTTTTTTACCCAAACATTTAAAGAGAAATTATTTTGGAGAACAATATCTGGAAACCATGATATTTTTATCCAAGGTTCCATACCATCAGAATCTTATACCAGCCCATGCTTAACCAGAAAACTGTTAGACTCCTCATACAACTTTCAAATAGTGCTTTTCAAACTATCTTGTATTTATATCACAAAATTGATCGCAGAAAAATAAAATATCGCAATATCATGCACCCCCACTTAAGATCAACTTTAATGACTTCTAAAAGACGATGTAGTCTCTGACCATTTGAGATTATGCATGGATATAAACTCTGGGATCGTGATTTTTAATAATAAGCTTATAATAATATGTTTATTTTATTTAGTGCCTTTTCAGTGCTCAAGGATGCTTTAAAAACAGTAGGAGAACAATAACCATAAGAAAGTGGCGGATTAATAACACATAAAAGTCATAACAAAGACAAGGGAACAAACAGCAAAAAAATAAATAAATAGACAATGGTTACAGAACGTAATTATCTGAATATTCAGAAAATAAGTTAAGTGAGACTTAAATTCAGGAATGTTATTGTATTAATATTACAGCACACTCTGCAAAAAATGTTTGTTCCACATGAACGATGCATGTTAGGACAACATGGAAGAATAAGTTAACTTATGACTTTTTACAAAATTAATTAGAATGAACAAGAAACGACGTCAAACATTTCATTAAACAGAAACTGATTGATTTTAGCCCAAATATTAGTTTGCGGAAAAATAAACCAGAGAGTGTCAAGTGTCCCGCTGACCATAATGCACTTCACAAAATACCAGCTGCCACTGATTATCAGACGAGGACGACCATCAAAAAGGCCATCATACAGACATTATAATCAAATGTTGATTTGCTGAGTTCAGGATCATAATCAGCCCAGACCATTGAGGTCGCGGTGATAACCACCTACCAGACACAAGAGAGAGAGAGAGACGCTGGCACTGATGACCACTTACCCCTCCTTCAGAGCGGGACGCGTCAAAGAAAAGAGCAGGAGAGAATAAAGAAAAAAACATCTTTGATGAAGGGATTCTCTTTAGTTTGGCAGTGTAAGAGAAGCTTATTTGCTCTCTAACACACGCTCACACTGGTCAATGCTTGGGTAATTACACAGCACTGGGATAATTCTTGTTGTCATTAAATGCTGTTCTTTAATGGAGCATCTCCTTGGCTCAATCATGTCTATTGTGCTGAGCTCTCTTGTTCACTGATCTACTGGCGCTTTCACTTCAGCTGACAGTGGCCCGAGTAAATACTCATGTGAGATGTTGACATGGTTTACAATATATGAGGATGACTGGGAAACTCAAACATACTTTAAAGAAGCGTAATTGTAAGTATTGAGCTTTTCAGGTCAAGAGTTGTACTTGTTTTTTGAGTGTCTGTTTTGTACCTCAGTGAAAACTAAACAGGCTCTTTTGCAAACCATTAGCAACAATTCTAATGGAAACAATTAAGTCCCACCCATTGTGCTCAATGAATATCCTGTTTCACTCAGAAATCCACCCGATTATGGAAGGAAAATGCAAGTCAGAAGGTTTAATTAAATAAATAAATAAATTAAATACTGTAAAGAGTTGACAGCTTAAAATACACAGTAAAAAAAAGCAGTTCCACATTTTGTGACAGATATGAATTGCATTATGGGATCTTGATCTCTGCTCTTTATTCATATTTTAGTAATGTCACAATAAAAAATTACATTTTTAGTAATTTCATTAACTTGAAACAATATTTTGTATATGATATAATATGTACAAAAAACATTAAGGCTGTAAAATAACAGAAAAGGGCAGTTTATTGCAGGTTTTTGTACCGTATTTTACAACACCAACGCAGACAATATTCACGTCAGACTATTGAAAAATGTCAATAAAAAAGAAGGAAAGATCAAGGTCCAATTCAAAAGTGAGAAATATATATATATATATATATATATATATATATATATATATATATATATATATATCACAAAATACAGAGAACTGTTACATTTTAATCGAAATGTCAATGTAAATATTCATAAATTAAAAACATCAAAAGAAAACTATAAGTAAACTATGCTTGTTAAATGTTTGCAGCATGGCCTTAAATGCGATCTTCTCTACCACATTAAAAGAAACCATTTCTTTAACTAGGTAGCTGGTCACAACGTCAGCACACTGCTTCCATCTTTCGCTTTTACACTTGTACTTAGTAATTTTAGCGAAAACCTCAGATACTGTTGGTTGGTTTCTCTGAGGTTTAGCTGTGCGTGATGACACTGGCAATGAGCTGTATTCTGCGGGATGGTGAACACGCAAATAGTCATGTAAATTTGTCATCTGCGCATCTTTTATGCGGATAACTTGACCGCAGTTCCTACACACCACTTCAGACGTGTCTCGTGGCTGTCCTCTTTCATTCGGTCTAAAGCCAAAGTATTGCCAGATTTTGCACCTTTTTTACCAACCAAGTTTGTCGACTCCATTATAACAGATCACTGTGTCTAGAGTCAGAGTCCTGCAGAAAATGTGATTGACAAGTGGTAATTTGTGTGTAACTTATATTTATTTATTTATGGTTTGGTTCTTAAAAAAATGTCAATAAAAATGTTAGAGGAAAGATTAAGGTCCAATTCAAAACATTATTAAATGAGAGAGAGAAAAAAAAATGACATTATACGAACTGTTAATTTATGAATATTTTCACTGTATACATTGACATTTTAAAGCAAACTAAATAAAAAAAAAATCTAAACATAACTAAAGAAATCGAAAAGTAAACTATATATAATAAATATACATTGTGAACAGAGCAAAAGACATTAAAACATTTTAACTTTTTGATTTGTCAGTAAAACTGTCAAAATTGCAAATTTAAAAGAAATATCGAATTAAAAATGAAGAGCAAATGAAAATAATTTAAAATACAGCATGAACGGTATGAACTGATGTGGGTATTAATATCATTCATTATCATTCGCCATCACTGGCATGCTTCATTTCCATTAGGGTGGAAGACAACGAGTCCACCGAATGCCAATAATACAATTTCTGCCCTTTTCCGCCTCCTTGCCCTCGTTCTTAATTGATGTGTAATTTGACGGCAGCCTCCACAGAACATCAGCTTCACAATGATCGCCTCCATTCATTTCACTCAGATTATCATACCATGTTTGACTATTTTGATTCCCCATCTAGAAGTTTTCGCCAAGATCTGAACAAAAGTAATAGCAGCAGTGTGAATGCAGCCAAGATGTGCAAGTGTCCTTCTCAGTCTCCAGCCAATATTGAGTTGCTGAATTGATTAGCAATAGAAATTATATTTAGAGAAGTCTTTTTAAATGGACGGCTTTTTTAAGCACCAAGCCTGAATCCACCAAAACAATGGAAGGCTTCAGAGTGTTCAGAATTTCTCAATAGATTTATTATAATTTTTTTATTAGTTACATCTGTTGTTTATTATTTTTCTACACACAAATTATTCGATAAAAAGATTTTACAGCATGAGACCTTTAAGCCTTCTGATTTTCTCTTTACAGTTTATTTTGATGTTGACTCAGATTTAATTTATTTCATCCTTAACCATGTTTCAGTTAAAGCATAAATAGAAAACTGATGTTTAAGTTAACTCATGAATATATTCACAATTACTAGATATATAAGAAAACCTAAACCTATTTCAAAGAGAGTTCAAATTAGTGGTTCAGACTAAATGGTAATGTATCTTTTTTATGCATTTTATAAGTATTTTTGTACTGTTTTAGTGTAGGGCGGCGCGGTGGCTCAGTGGTTAGCAGTGTCGCCTAACAGCAAGAAGGTCGCTGCTTCGAGTCCTAGCTGGGCCAGTTGGCGTTTCGGTGTGGAGTTTGCATGTTGTCCCTGTGTTCATGTGAGTTTCCTCCGGGTACTCGGGTTTCACGGTCCAAAGACATGCAGTTTAAGTGAATTGGATAGACAAAATTGGCCATAGTGTATGGGTGTTTTCCAGTACTGAGTTGTGGCAGGAAGGGCATCTGCTGTGTAAAAAATATGCCAGAATATTTGGTGGTTCATTCCGTTGTGGCAACCCCTGATAATCAGGGACTAAACCAAAGGAAAATGAATGAATGTTATCGTGTATAAAAAGCCTAACCAGAGACTAAGGCCCAATCCCAATTCTATTTTTGTACCCCTACCCCTTCCCCCCTTGGCCCTTGAAGCAGAGTGTAAAGGGGAAGGGCTTCAAAATTTACCCCTAGGGAATGGTACAGCACTACAAAACCTGCACACATCACCATATGTCATCGCGATCTCTTGCTTTATTTTTTGGTATTTTATCTTCAGGAACTCACTGAAGGCATATATTATGTTAACAAAACTATCTAATATGCTATCTAATGTGGCAGTAAGTTCGTAACTGTGCTGTGCATTTACACTGTGGCCATATTCATCTATGTAAACACACAAAAACAATATTAACATAATACCAGACACCGAAAAAAGGTCATTCTCAGCCACTAAACTTTTCTGACAGGGTATTCCAGTGTAATTGAGTGTCAGAACGTTGTAAGACTGCTATACAGGAGTTTATACAGGGATTATAGATAGCTAAATTTAGCGGTTTTTATTTTAGCAGGTTTTTTTAAAAGCATGTCAATAAAACACGAATGCGGTTATGAATGTATTAAAACATGTGCTTGTTTGTTGTAAAGAATCATAAAAATGACAAAAAAAAACTAATTTGTGGATCACTTTACTTCCGGGTGCTGCTATGCTGCTATTGTGGCTGGTGTATTCTGGGAAATTTTCTTACCTCTTGGTTTCGAGGGTGGTACTGAAAAATCTCCATTCGGAGGGGTATCTATCCCTTCCCCTTAGCCCTATGCCTTTAAGCTAAAGAGAATTAATACACCCATTCAGATTAATGCGCAAAACGAGGGGTAAGGAGAAGGGCTAAGGGGTAGAATTGGGCCTAAAGGGAGTCGCACACTAGATGTGTCGCCTCAGGCAGCGCCATGCATTTTAGAATTCTAAACATAGATTTCTATTAGGGGACGCACACCAGCGTCACAAGTCGGCCGCTGTCTATGGCGCCCAGCTACAATTCATATTTCTGCCACACCACAGAGTGCTATCTGAATAGTTTTATTTTAAATAGCATGCGAATGTACGCATCTGGTGTGCGATACTTCCAACTGTCATATGCACACCGTATATTGGTGCTGAGTGGCGCATCTGGTGTGTGACCCCCTTAAGGGGCCGATCACACCAAATGCGCTTTTACGTTCCAAAAACACGAGGCGCACTACACTGCCTTTTTTTGTTGTCAAGAAAAAAAGAAGTGTGTTGTGCTTTTTAGGTCACTAGGCAACAACTGAATCAGCTACCTATTGTGCGAGAATGTTGATGTTGTTATAATTGTAATATTTAATAATATTGTGATATTCAAGATTTGTAAAGTCATACAGCTCTGGATAACTTGAAACAGCAACCACTAGTCTCTCCTGCATCTTTAAAAGTCTCTGTAGTCGTCTTGACAACACAAACACTGCTGTCGCCTCAATGGAAATCCTGCCTCTGCTTTCATTTGATTGGAGAAAGAAAGAGACACCACTGATGTAATGCAATTTTTCCGCTCAGAGTTGCCTTTTTTCAACTCCAAACACACAGCGCACAATGGTAAAAATGAAAGGCTTCAGGTGGTTAAAACCAAGGTGCACAGGGCACATAAGCGGCGCGCAAAACGCTCGCAGCAGTTAGTAAATCATTCAAAAAAGGCACCTCTCAACGCAAAAAGCACATTCGGTGTGATTGGCCCTTTAAGCTGCAAATTATCATTGGCTAGAAGCCTATAGTATATGTGGAGCATTGGCTGCTTTAAACTGTAGCAATCTTATACTGCACTGTCCCTGTTAAATAAACAAAAACATTAAGAGGTGAAAGATGTACATAGATCATTAAACCATAGACTGTAAAATATATGGACAGAGTATCCGTGACGTCACCCATAGGTTTCGGAAGAACGCAAAAGAAGCCACAAGTAGGCGTGGCCAACCGTCGCCATTTTGTTCGCGCGTCATCGCACCCACGGCGGGATACCAAACAAGGGCAAAGAGGCGGAGAGTGGGCGGAGCTACAGACACCTGCTGGCACTTTGCTTAGACCTGGCAGACAGACTTTACTTTGGGAGAAACGCTTAATACTTTGTTAACTGCGACTCGTTTGTGTTCTGACCACATGTGCTTGGCTGTACACTATATCAATAAAGTGTTTAGACTTTCAAAAACACTGTTGTAATACATTGAGCCACTAAACATTGCTCTTATGACGTTTTTCTACAGGAGGAAAACGCAAATTACTTCCAAACACTTCAGATATAGTCTGTGTTAGTAAATGCAAGACTATTGATAAAATCCAGCACAACACTGTATGACAACGCTTCAGATGACTGTTCTAGAGCCTACAGCTAATTAATCTGTCAGATTCTGGAGTGCTTTACGGGTCTAAAGAAAAATATTAATGATAAATGATCTTAAATAAAACAAATACATTTATAGAGATGGTGAATAAGTATATAACTTTACTCACATGGGAAACGGAGGCCACGTGAACGGTTTGTGAGCACAATTAAATGCACACAGCATCCCATATCATCTGATAATTTTAAGAAATAAGTCCAAAAGGCAGCTGACTGTGTAAAGCCACATAAAACAACACAAAAATACGATGAATATGCCGAGATCTGTGGCTAATCTGCCGGATTCAGCTGAGGTGAAGTGACGGCGACCAGCGAGACCTAGCTGTCACTCAAGTGGCCACGCCCTTAATTATGCAAACTTAATATAACCTTAAATAAAGGAAATGGATGAGTTATAAAAAAATTCACCCCCCTCACAGATGTCATGGAGGGTAATAATAGCTATATGAACCAAAATCGTTCTTTGTACCAGGCTGTAAAGGCTGTTTTTTTCTGCTGTAAAGTTGGCCATTCTAACAGAGGGCTCAATTGCAATTTGCTCTATTATGGAGCCAGGACTAGCGGAATTTTGATGAATTGCAGTTTCAGTTACTTCCGTATTGGCCTCCCGAGGGAGAGCGGGAGGTTGCCGCTTGCATTAAACCAATTTTCTGGATAACAAATGAAAATCTCGAATAATTTAAATAAGAATTCTACAGAATTTTGATATGTTTGCCATGAAATCAGACAAAGCCGATGTGGAACATTTATATGTTGAGCTCTTAGTTGGTTCTAAAGGAAAAATATTATTATTGGTTTAATTTACCAAGCACATAAATCCAGTACTCAAGATTTAATGATAGTTAAACAATGGATTTAATAAACAATGAACATAAAAGGATAAACATTGAACAATTTAAGGTGATTTTAAACACCCCGACACCCTGCTGCAATTTTTCTTATTTATTGTAGGAATTATTTTCCTCATTCATAAACCTACTGAGAGCAACTGTAATTGACAACATTTGAACAAATTCAACAAAGTGAAGGAATTCAGTCTGGGCTTTTATATTGAGACTTGTTATATGTGCTATATATAGTCTTTGTGTTCATTGTTGGACTGTCTGCAGTGTTTTGGCTGCGTGCAGACAGACGGAGTTGAATCGAAATCTAATTTTCCCCCAAATCTGCAGCAATGCCATCTACAGTTTTTTTGAAGTCAGTGGGAGGGGCAGCACAGGGAGTATAAATAGCCTCAGAACTCAGTTGCATAGCAACCGATGCCACGGCGCAGAGGGGTTCCGCCCCCTGACACGCCCCCTTTCTCTGTCTGCTCCATTTTCTCTGCCAATTTAAGCCTGAAGCGCAGTGGAGCGTGTGTTTGTAGCTCACAGCAGATCTCCGTAGAGGTCAAGATGTCAGATGACCAAAAGCAGCACTAAACCCACTGTCACACTGCATCTCAGCAAGATGATGTTTTAATGAAACATCAGAGCTGCTTTCGCTTCTAAACTCGTTATGATGCCAGTTCAACTCTTGACACCAGACACATGCACACACAAAGTAAGCACTGTATAACTGGCAGCACTAAATGAGACTTCACCTCCAGTTCAGCCTCTGCTCAGTGTGGTATTCGGTAGCTTTGCAATGTTTGGATTGGGATATTTACAACTAGGGAAAAAATAAAGAGACCACTTAAAAATTTTCAGATTCTCGGAATTTACGATTTGTTTTTATACATGTTTAAATAAACTAAATTTCTTCCAAATGTTAAAAAAATGTTGTCATTTTGTTTTTGCATACAATAACAATTAAAAGGTGCCATATGTTATTGCCATCTAAAAATGAACATGAACATGTCTGAACATGCTTTTTTACACAACACAATAATCAGTGTTCAAACTATACCATGGCCTTTGGTGGAGCCCACTTTTTTGTATGGGGTGGGGGGTTGCTTTAATCTTGAGAGTCCCTTACCACAATGTAGGCTATATAAGTCACAGGATGCCTCTCCTTAAATCTATAAATATAAAACAAATATTTATATAATTATAACTAATATTACAAAGTAATTAAAAGCACTTGTTTTACATCAATAACTTTGTTTGACCCTTAAAAATATCTTTTGGGGGATTTATTTTTACATGCACAAACAACAGCAGCCTAAAGAATAGCTTGTATTTATCTTTTTTAAGTGAGGTGTAAATCGCCGTCATGCATGAATGAATAATATTTTTGCATTTTTACACTTAATAATCCATGATCACATTACACAACACTGAAACCGCACGTCAAAATTACACATTGTAAATATTTTTTGAAAGATTTATGATATTTTGGAACAGTAAACACATCAGGCTAAATAATTCAAATAAATCACTGACTTCTTTACAATTTAAAACGGCATCTTTGGATATTTTTTTTGCTGGAGATACTGTTGTCCAAAAAAAATGTAAATAAAAAATATTACACATACACTGTAAAAAATAAATACGTAAAATTTACTGTAAAAAACGGCAGCTGTGGTTGCCAGTACTTTACCGTTAAATATACGGTACAAACCGCAAAAGTAATTTCTCATTTTGACAGTAAACTACCGTATTTTATAAATTTATAGAGGTAATATGTCTGTATTTTCAATTACCAACATCTACACATCTTTTGCTACACAGTTAGACACGTTAACACAGCCATATGCAGGTGGTGATGAGGAAGTTACATAATGAACCAAAGCTCATCACAAACAACTTTCCCACAAGCAGAAAAGAGTATCATTATATAGACGGTGCTCAGTGTCATTTACACAGCTACTAAACATCAGTATGGTAACATGCATAAAATTAAAGTCATGAAATAAACATTGTTTATTAACATTAGATGTAACATAAACCTCTAACGTACATAACTGATGGGGAAACAACTAAAAAGATCCATAGTAATGTCAACAAAAAGCATAAAAAGGGATGTGCCATACAGGGAATTCTGGGAAAGTCAATTTACGGTTATTCGCCGTATATAATAAGAAAACATATCGTTAACCAGGTTATGGATTTTTACCATAGCATTTTTACAGTTTTTTACCATTAAAATCACGGCCATTTTTACAGTGTACCTTAGGAACAGTTTTACAGAAAATAAGGTTTAAAACCTTGACTTTTCCAAACCGCGGTATACCTTGAAAACGGTTATCGTCCCATGCCTAAAGCCAAGTAATGCAATTACATTGACTTTAGTCATCAGACTGTAATCAAATTACACAAATTTAAAATGTAATTAGTCACATCACTGTGTTCCTCAAAATGCATCATTGCATTCCTCTATGGAGGATGAGGGAGCTCTCAGACTTAATTAATAGATCTTATTTGTGTTCCAAAGATAAATAAAGGTTTCAGGGGTTTGGAACACCATGAGGCTGAGTAATTAATTGCAGATTTTACATTTTTGTGTAAACTAATCCTTCAAGAAGACTACAGACCATTTTCAGCTTTCTGACACAAAAGCCAAAATCTTCTGAATGTCACTCTCGTGTTCACAGCATCTCTTAAAAGAAGTGTAGAGCAATCATTCAAACAGACGTCTCTCTCAGCGAGATGCAGTCGTGCATGTACGCGATCATACACACACACACCCACAAACCATGAGCATTTCTGTCAGAAGTGAAGACACACACGCGCACTTACCATCCACCTCACCTGTACACACAACCACACAACACTGTATGTGTGTGTGTGAGAGATGGAGAGTGACTCGAAGGGACATTTTACAAATGCTGCATGTCAAGGAGGAGGAGAGCAGCATGGCAATTCATCCATCAAACACACCTCTAACCAGAAACAAGAGAGAGCGAAAGGTGTCATTGGAGGAGGGAGAGAAAGGGGGAAGTCGAAAGGAAAGAGAGATGACTGACAAAAAAAAAAAAAAAAAAAAAAAAAAAAAAAAAAAAAAAAGAGGAAAAAAAAATAGACAAGGAAGGAGCTTTAGGTGAGAGACTCAACCCAACCTCATATTGTTTCAAACCATATCCTGAACTCAAAAGAAGTGAAGATATATTCTGGTTAAAAGCACTATAAAAGTAGGTCCAGATAACATGTGCCTCATTTTGAATCTCCCCTACAGTTAACTGTTAACAGGACTGCAGAGTAAGGAGAGCTCAATCAGATTATAAATGAATCATTTAGAAGAATCTCTGAATCATGAACGACTCCTCACTCTACTTCTGACTTAGATTCTGGTCTATTGTCAGTGAGTTGAACCACTGAATCAAATTGTAAAGGAATCATTCAGATTCAACAGTTGCGGACCAAATTGATGTATTATTTAAAAATATCAGATTCAGGAGATTGTCTGATTGACGAATGGTCTTTTAAAACTCATCTGAGGGGTTTTACAATCTGTTTAATTGTAAATCAATTGTTCAGAATAAATAGCTGTGAACTAAATGAACTGATTATAGCAAATTTAAAAGAAAGTCTGATTCATTTTAGTATTCTTTTAAATTTCTGTCTACTTATGACAGGTGCTCAAATTGAGGGGGCATGCCCCTTATAAAAAAATGAGACAAAAAGCATCCCCTTTGTAAATCCCCTTTGATTTTCTTATTCACCAACAACAGCTCGCTGTTTTCTTTAAAATTCTGACTTAAAGTCAGTGAGTCAAGCGGCTCAGTCAGACTGTAAATGAATCATTCAGATTCAATAGTTGTAAATCTAATCATCTTCAGTCATTCATTTTCTTTGTCGGCTTAGTCCCTTTATTTATCAAGGGTCGCCACAGCAGAATGAACCGCAAACTTATCCACCATATGTTTTACACAGCGCAGGCCCTTCCAGCTGCAACCCAGTACTGGGAAACAACTATTTACAGTCATTGACACACATATACTAAAGCCAATTTTAGTTTATTCAATTCACCTGTACTGCATGTCTTTGGACTGTGGGGAAAACTGGAGAACCCGGAGGAAACCCATGTGAACACGGGGAGAACATTCAAACTCCACACAGAAATGCCAACTGACTCAGCCTGGACTCAAAACAGTGACCTTCTTGCTGTGAGGCGACAGTGCTAAGCACTGAGCCACCGTGCCGCCTGGATCCCCTTTTTAATTGAAAATATCAGATTCAGATGATTGTTGCTTTTGTGAACGTTCTTTTAAATTTGGATCTTTGTCAATACTTTATTAATTTTTAAAAGAGATTTACAGAAAAAAAATTTAATTCTTTTTTAAAAAAATAGCTTTTTATGGTTGCAAAAGTCTATATGACAAAAAATAACAGAAGTTGATAATAATTCACCCACTATGAGGGTGTGTTATGAGTCCCTTTTGTAACACACACACCCACAATGGGCTCTAGCCTTGAGTCTTACAAGTCTCAGGACAACTACATCACCACCTTGTTTCCATGACATCCACCTCCCAGCTGTGGAACTATGAGGTCACTTCCTGTTTGGAGGGAAACGTGAGGTTGTAGAAGCTAGAGAATGAGGGGAAAAACTGGAGGAGACACACTCTTCCCCCGCTCCGCGACAGAGAAAGAGTTCATTCAGACAGCTCACACACACACTCTCACGCGCTGCCAAGTACAACAGCCGCTTCTGGTAACTCCCTGGCACTGCAGCCAAAGGACTTGCGCGCACACACCAGCATGTTTAGAGCAGGAGTACTTCTGAGATGCAGAATGAGTGTGTGTGTGTCCATAACTAGACATCATTTACCCTGTACTCTTTTATATCCTGTTTCCGATGATCTGTCTATTATGCATGAATGCAACAACATGGCTGCCATTACCATAGATAGTCCTTGATCTCTTTGAATTCAATTCTTCATTTAAAAACTACATATATTTTCTTCATTTCTGACTGGCCTCAGGTGAAATGTGAACCTCGGAAATAAAATCTTCAGCAGCCTGTGGCTTTCAAGGTGTCCAAATGAAAAAAGTTCTCTAAACCTGATGCTCGGACGCAGGCCAAGAATAAGTATTTTTTTCTATTTAATTATTATTAATCTCTCTGCACCAATGAACCTCCTTCTCCACACACACACACACACACACACACACACACACACCCGTGAGCGCTTATACACTGACATAAAATACTTTCAGGAAGTTGACATGTTCTGCGGGGTGACATGCTATACTCTAAAGCGATATCTAACACTACTGAAAAACTGAAATAACAAGGTAAAGATATTAAAATGTCTATATTAAAAAACGAGCTACAGAGTTAAAAACCACAACCAACGCATTGCAGCTTGAATATCCTTCTCCAGGGTGTGGATTTCAACAGGCAAACTTTATTTAAAGAGTTGAAGACAACTTTAACAAACAGTGTCTGGTGTAATATAATACCCCACGAGTGTATTAGATTTGTTTCTCTGCAAAGACTTCTCCACAGAGCAGCAGAGGAGGCACAAAGAGATTTTTTTGTTGCTTAAACAACATCTTTTCCAAATTCTTATGTAATTACTATGACCTTTCATGACCTCGAGAGACTTCATGGAATATCTGTTCTTTTAAAATGCATCTACTGAAAGCAAAAAGATGTTTAAAGTGAGCATAAAATGATTCATTTAGATAAAATATTTGATATGTGTTTTATGTTTTGGATCATATTTCATACACACAAAAAATTAAGTAAAAACTATTCTTACTAAGAAAATGTTAATGAATTTCTCAACTAATCTACAAAGAAACTGCAAAAAACAGTGAATTAAAGATGAAATTCTAAAGCAGAAAGACTTTAGAAAGATGTTTTCTACTGCACTGTAAAAAGTGATTCATTACTTTAAAGGACCAAACCCCCCTCTTGCGGTTCAAGTCTAACTCAGAAATTAAAATAAAAAATCCTTCATAATGGGTGTGGAGCTCCGCGAGCAGAGGGAGGAGTGGGCGTGGCAATCAGAGAAGGAGAAAAGGGCGGCCAACAACTGTTGTCATTTGGCTCACAAAATGAGACACAAACCGTGAAGACGCATAATTTTAACAGTGATTTTTATAGTTTACAAAGTTAAAAAGCAAAGAAATAAACTAATTTATTGCCCTGCTACATTTGTTATTCGTAATTTCACATACACATAACCACAATTTGTTATAACATTATAAAGATAATCATGTAAACACTTTAAATGAGAAAGACTTCTCTCCTCAGGAATCCCCAGGTCTGAATGCAGACACAGTGGATAGCAGTGCAGCAGGTCGCCCTATCATCAATGCTAACCGTTAGCCCTGCCAGTAATCTGGAAAGTTTTAAACATGTGCCAACACAGCAGCACTGTTGTATCTGAATGGTAACAAACTCAACTGATAAAAGTCTGCCATTCTCCAATTCTCGTGCAGCTCTCCCGACAAAAATGCTTGCTGCAAACCAACAGCTTTGCTGAATCCTGACAACATTGCGGGGAAAAACATGCAACAAATCCCGTGAGTCATGGAAAACAAACACATACAACCCTTCATGAACGGCTAAATACTGCTTGCCGTGCGCGGACGCGGTCTCATTCAATCATTGGGTCTCACAGCTTTGCCAGGTCTGCCTTGCCTTCGGAAACACGTGCTCTCATGAATAATTAAGAAGCAGGGTCTTCTCATAGGATAAGAAATCTCAGCCATAAATAATAATGAGAAACCGATGCGTCATCGCTCCACTAGCAGATGCGCGCTACGTCACAGATTTCGATGATTTTAAACCCGGAAGATGAAATTAGCTGACAAAAGATCAAAATTATTCAGTTTTCCCCACAATTAAAGTTGACAGGTGCTAACTTATGCTCAACATAAAATAAAATAAAAAGTACTGCAGGGTGTCTTGAACCTTTAAAAAAAAGTGAGTAAACTGATTACTTTAAATAGCGACAAGTTGACCATATTTTAAAAAAGTGACTAAACCCGCTGTAACTTGGAACTGTTGATTTGACTTGATTTTTCTAATAATACACAATTCTATTACTTAATTTTGAGGCAAAAAGGTTAACTCACTTTTTAACCCTTGTGTAGGGTTGAAATTTACTACTCTTTTATTAAATTTGCCCATAGTGTGTTGTAAATTTGCCCAGAGTAAATTTGCCTAAATACATGTGAAAAGAAGATTTGTCACGCACCAAAAATCATACCATTTGATGAAACAGAGAAAGTTGTGGCCAAATTAAGACTCAAAATCACCCCAGAGTGGATGAAAATATCCCCAACACCACACAAGGGTTAAGCAAAGTCAATTAATCGCTTTGTACAGTGTAAAAAAAAGGGTAACATCTTAAAAGCTTTGGTCATTCATATACAAGATAACAGCATTTTGGGGGCCTTAAGACAAAAACCTTTGAAAATGGTTTTCTTTGTGTAGACTACACAAACAACACTCAATGTAGGAATTTCAATTGTTTTGAGGGATCAGAGTAAACAGGGATCAGATGATGTTTTTAATATATCCAAAAGGCTGATGAAATTCAGGTAGCTTGTAATGTAAATCGATTGTCCGTTGCTTGTAATAGAAGTAGATCTTTGTAACAGTATAGCAGTCGACTTACATAAAATGCATAGAAATATCAGTTGTCATTGAGTATCTTCTTGCCGTTAATATGTCTTAGTAAGATGATACTTAAATGCTTAATTTTATGATCAAAGTTCTTTAGTTTTAACTGAGGAAGGCCAAAAATAAAATGATATGTAATATAATGACACCATTCCTCTAAATCCTGCTCATTTATGATGCACACATTTCAACATAATATTTATATAAATACTTCACATATGTAGACATAACCTCAATATAGGCTGATTTAACAGTAAATATTGCTTACAAAAAGCTAGAATTATGATAAAACTTTTTTTTTTATTAAAAATGATCATTCAGACACCATCAGGCATATAGTAGATTCTGTACAGTGGGTTTTTTAGCAAGATTTTGACCGTGTTCATGTTTCACATATGAAATATAACACTAAGTTTTACAGGGTTAAAAACTGTTACTAAATCTATGAACACAATGCTACAAAAGCAGCCGTTTACACTCAGCTTTGTATTGTACTTGAAACATCTTTCAGTCCGGTTTTTCTCTCTTTCTCAGAGCGTGTGTGTGTGTGTGTGAGCAATCATTTCTCACTAATGGCCAAAGCTAGAAGCTGTTAAAGCCCCAGTGACCCTGAGAAAGGGGAGTAAATGAGTAAGAAAGGTCTCTTTACCTGGGGTAGATGCCGCTGACCATACTGTCATGGATCGGGTCACTGCTACTCGGACCAGCAGCTTTTGACATTAACAGCACCACAAGACCTCGCATCTGGAGATTATTCCGGCTGTCGTACACAAATCCTCTATTTAAAAAAGCAAACAAACACTTAATTACATGTCACATAACATACTTTTGTTTAATTGATAAATGTCATAAAGAAAACCAATAAACCTGCTATTTGAATTCAATATGTGTAACATTTAGCATTTCCTTCGGATTTTGAATTTCACAAATAAATACAAGTAATTGTCAAAATATTGTAATTTAAAATCATTTTTATTGTTTATTATAAAAATTTTCATTTATTCATTTGATGGCTAATCGAAATTCAGCATCAATCCTCAAGTCTTCAGTGTCACATGATTCTGAATTGATATTGAAAAAATCTGACATTGCGATATTTAGTTTTTCCTGCAATAAATATTGCAATATAATTACTATTTAACCAGATTGCTTTATTTGGAAAGAATTTCTTATTTTAGGTCGATTGAGATGATTCTGAGGGGGATTGAATCATTTGCATTTAAAAATAAAATACAAACTTCAAGTATTGATAAATACATCAGAGCAAATATTAAATGAATTAAAAAACAAAAACTGTAAAATTAAACTGTCAAAATTAATTGTTTCTTCGGTGCACCGCGATGCAGACGTGGACAATTCGCTATTGGTTCAGTAATAACCATAACCGGTTATTATGTAATGACGTCATTTACCTCATATGCGCTCTGTCGCGAGGGAGGGGAGCGTAGGTATTTACAACACTCCTGGCGACAACTGTGCACAATTTCACTGTGTGTGTGTGATCTCTGTACAGTCTTTCACTGAGTGGGCGGTCTCACAATATCGTTCCCGAGCGAGCGAGCGAGCAAGCAAGCAAGCAAGCACGCGTGGCGTGCATGCGTGTTTGTTTGGTGCTGTCTATGTTTGTGTATGTGTGTGAATGAGAGACAGTGTGGTGCTGTGTGTCCGTGTGTGTTTATACAGACAGCTTGTTATAGCCACCCCCCAAAATACAACACTGTGTATGGAAAGCATCGTCAATGCACTGTGATGCACCGAGATATTGAATTGAACCGAATCGATGGCATGATAATCGTAACCGAACTGTGAGACCAGAATAGGTTCACACCTCTAGTTTTTACCCCATTATGGTTACAACCAACGTCCCTTTAAGGCAAGTCATTTCACTATGGCAGCCATCTTTGAAACGCCTCTCAGTCAGTATGCTCGGACATTCTGTCTGAATGGGAAAATATCAAATTCTCCAAATCTGTTTGCCAAGCTTATGATTACATTACATATTTGGAACTGCCAATAAAATTAAATATCAACCGTCCCAAAAGTTTCATTTCTAAACGCTCGAATAAAACAAAATCTGCATATTTTCAGGTTGCCCGAGCTAATGTGCATGTGCACTTGAAGGGAACAAGATCACGACCCCAACCTCATTATGGCCGTTCTACACATTATCATCCTCTGAATAATGCTTTGTCACATCCCGCTGCTCTTCTGAAGTAATCCATAACTTGTCTTGATGGTGAATCTTCTTCAGAAATGACAGCGACTCTTTGTTTACAAGTTTGTGGGCGTTTCAGTAGTTGCTGTCATGTGATGTGCGTTTGACAGGATGGACTGTACCTCAGGTTCGTTTCATACAGATTACAAAACCAAAAAACCTTTTGTTTTCAAGTCCACTAGGTTCACTTAAAAGTAGAGATTTCAAGCTTTATTTGGATATATTTCTTATGTCTGTGAAGCAAGTATTCGCTGAGATTCCAGTGTGTTTGTTGACCACCAAACTGTTGTAAAAGCAGAAGTCTGTTACGAGCATCTCCTTGTTACTCTTTAGCGATACAGGATTGGCTCCTGTATAGGCGGGGCTTCATTCGCCATATGGACCGTTACACTCCTCATATAAAACTATACGAGTGACAAGTCTTGTGTATTCTATAGTCTTTGTTACTGTAAACTCAACTTGATAGTTTCAACAGATCCTGCGCTGTGACTATTGCGAATGCACACATTGCGATATTGATGCTGAAATGATATGTTGTGCAGCCCTATTCTGAATCATCTTAAAATCACAGTCTAGTGCTCAAAAAACAAAACATGTATAGTTATTTTTAAGTCCTGTTCAATATTGTTGTGGAAACGGTGTTATATTTTACAGGATTAATTAATGAGCTGAAAGCTCAAATTAGAACAACATTTCTGAATTGTACTGTATTATATCTCTCATATTGATCAATGATCAGTTTACTATATCCTTCATTCCCACTTTTAACATCAGAACAGAAGATTCTGCACAAAATATGAATGCTATTTTAATGGAACTTGTTATTGGAAGTTCAAGAAAAAAATACCACAGTGTTAAAATATCCTATGTCCAAATCCTTTGAGGCCATACTATGGTATTTTTCCAAAGATTCAAACAAAGAAAACATTTAAACTAAAAACAGCTATATCCAGAAAGCAAATGTTCCAATGTAATAGTACCACACTCCAAAAAAATATTTTACTTGTTCAAACTACTTAATTAAAATGAGCTGAAACTATACAATTCTTGAGATTCCATTGGGACAGCTTATTTTTTTCTTTTCAATGCACATAAATGAGTTAAAAGTGTTAAGTTAACTTAATTGATTTGTGTTGGGACAACATCCATTTAACAACTATAAAAAATAAATAATATCTTAAGTAATCAATGTCAATGAAGCTACCATATATGGTCCTTCTCCTGATAAAGCATTAATAAGTCAGGCTAACTGTTGATCAGCACTTTGTTTGAAAAATTCGGCCATCTGTCTCCATCACACCCTTCAGAGTGTAGAAAGAGTGCTATGAAGAACATAAATAGGATTCATCAGCTAATCAAAGAGCTATTTTGATCAAAAGCAGCAACCCTTTGTCAGATTTCTCTAGGATCTGCTTTAAAACGGAATGTTCTGCTCATTCCTGATACTCGATGCATAAAGGAACAGCTAAAATTACCATTTTTATGTATGTGTTGTTATATGAATCAAACTAGTCCATGTGTCACTTATCAAATATCTACAATGCTGTAAGTATTCAACAAAACTGCAGTGAAAATGGATACGCGTGCACGAGGATCTGTCTAAACATGTTGAAAGATCTGAAAACCTGACTTCAAAATAGACTTCAAAATAAATAGACTTACATTCAAGAAGGGACCCCAAGTCGTATCTAGGGACAAGAGTATATTCACACAATGTTTGGAATTAATAACTGTATTTACCAGCAGGTGTGACTCTCAAAATATCCTGTTCTACAACAGCAGCCAGGAACAGCTTGAATACTGTCTGTGTGAAAGAGGCAATAAAGTTCATCCCATTTCTATTCTAATCAGAGCTGTGAATATCACCACAAACCTTAGAGATGAAGGGAAACTTAAAGTGTAAATAATTAAACAAAAGAAAGTTTAATAATCATATAAAATAATATCATTCATATCTGAACTAAGTAAACATAAATGCACTCTACAATGTATAGATTAAATTGTAAATAAAGATGGTTAAATATAACAATATAAAATTTAAAGAAATAATCAAATTTCATCCTAATCTGGCCCTGAAAATCATTTCAGATACCATATAAAATGTCACTCATCCATAAAGTAAAGACTGACAACTGTATCCTTAATGATTTTTTCAAAGTTAATATATTTTTAATATATTTTAAAATATTTAACACATAAATAACAAAACAAATTAATTACCACCACGAGAATTTGGCCATGAAAACCACTTCAGAGATCATATAAAATGTTGTTCAAAACTGAAAAAGTGTGAAAAAAAAGACCTTAAACTAGATTGAATGCTGTGAAAAAATACAATTTCAGTCAACTTCAAAAACATTCATGTCTATTACAAATAAAAAATAAAAGAAATGTATGAACAATTTCAGAGTGGATTACTCTCAGAGTATTATGCTGTTATCTGACTGCAGCCACTGAAGCTTTATAGGGGCTACTAAGCAACCATCTAGAACACGTTAGCAGCAACACAGTAGTGCCCCAAAACTTGATATGAAACGATTACCAAGATGCCATAAATAGCGCCACACTAAAAGCACAGCAAACCTGTAGCAACTTACTTATAATTGAAGAACCTGAAGCAACACTTATAATTGTAACTTTGCACAAACCACTTACTGTATACTTTTTTCATGAAATATAAAACATCTTGTTAAAAAAACTGAGAAAGAATGCATTTTTGTGCTAAAGGGAAAGTTAACCCAGCAATAAAAATTTACTCACACTCAAATGGGTCTAAACTTTTAGGAATTTCTTTCATCCCTTGAACACAAAAGAAGATATTTCGAAAAAGGCTGGGGAAAAAGCAGCCATTGACATCCATTGAGAAGATGCAAAAATTGCAACGAAGAAAGACACTGGGCATGAGAGTACAAGCTCAATTTAAAACTAAAAAATATTATGGATGTCAATGGCTTCCGCTTTCCAACATTCTTCAGTATATCTTCAGCAAGAGAAAGAAACTCAAACGGGTTTGGAGCAAGTAAAAAAATGAATAAATAATAACAGAATTAATTTTTTTGGTGAATTATCTCTTTAAGAATATAGCTACATGGTAGTTGAATGAATTAAAAAGTTTTGAGACATGAGAACAAAAAGATAAGCTTCTTTTAACTTGCACCCCTTTTAACTTAAACCCTTGCAGCCCAAATATGCCAATCAATCGCTTGTTTACATTGAAACACAACAAAGTATGTGCACACAACAGCTCCTACACTGTAAAATATGCTGGGTTCCTCACAAGTTTACTTAATCATATATACAATTTTAAGTGGATTGAACATAAAACAGTTAAGTTGTCCCAAAAAAACATAAAAGAATTGTTTGGTCTTCGATTAGCCAAAGAGAGCCCATGTACACCTCTCTTTATTTCCCTGCATTCGCTACCGGCTCTGATTAAAGCTCTGATCAAGTTCAAATCACTGATGCTTGCTTTCAGGACAGCCACTGGCACTGCACCCTCTTACAGTACCTCCACCTGCTCCTCAAGCTCTACATCCCTTCCAGTTCCAGGAGCCTCCAGTCAGGGAGCGATCTCCGATTTGTGGTGCCATCGCAGAAAGGCTTTAAGTCATTTTCCAAAACCTTTTCATTCAATGTTCTTCACTGGTGGAATGATTTTACCATTCCCACTCAGACTGCAGATTCACTGCTCTCCTTCAAACGACAACTAAAAACCCATTTCCTCAGAGAACACCTGATCCGCGGTGAATAAAACTATAACTAGCACTTCTTGTGTGTATTGGCTCGTCTTGTTGAATCGCTGAATACCCTTCTCAAAAAGTCGATTTGCACAAAAGCGTCTTCTAAACGACTAAATGTAAATGTAATGTAAATGTTTTGTTTCAACACACTTAAGTAGCAAGCAACAAAAGTCATTCTTGAGAGTAAAACTAAAATATGGCTAACACTGTCATCTGAAAATAAAGGTCTCTTCCCTGCGAGTGCATGACTGTCTGTCCTCGCCATATCCTAATTGTGTTTAAATGAAATGCACGGTGTCAAACTAACGAGCCAGCATGTCGTTCCAATACAGTCTCGCCCTCTTTTCACCTCCCATCTCTCCATCTTTCAGTGTCGTTACGGAGGAGGAAACAGACACACAAAGCCACTCTCGGGCTTGTTAATCACAGCTCCACGAGGGGGTCTCGAAGGCAGAGGTCATCACTGTTATGAGCTGCTCTGCCTTTCAACATCATGATTAATTTGCATCTGTATGACGGTTGCCGGTTGTTTCTGTGGAAAGGCGTCCAACCCCACCGACCCTTTACTCGGCTCTATTATCCATTTAAAATGTACAGAAAATACAAATAACTTTCTTTTAATTGCCTCCTTAGAACACAAAAGCACAAATGGCCAAAGGCTTCTTTACTCTGAGATGGATTTTTTTGTATTTTGATCATTTTAGAGACGCTTATTAATACTGAACAAATTCCTCTGCTAAAAAGAAATAATAAAAAAAGATTATATCCGAGTTTGTTTTTAAGGAAAGTTGTCTGAAAACAGCAGAGCAACCCAGGTTTATTAGAAATATGTGCCTTAAAATACGTTGCTCCGGGTACATTTCATTGCACGTTTCAGATGATAAGCGAGTTGCGTCAGTCGCGTCTTTTTCTTCCTCCAATCAAATGAAAGCAGAGGCAGGGTTTCCGTTGAGGTGACAGCAGTGTTTGTGTAGTCAAGACCACTCTAGAGCAGCTGTTGCTAAATAGAAAATGCGATTTTTATGTTGACATTTCGTTCAGCCCTAATAGACATTATTAAGTTGTTATTAAGGTAATTATTTGGGGTTATGCAAAGAACAGCATAAAAATAATCCTTCAATTGTCAATTACATGTACCTGTAACTATCATTAGTGTAAAGAGGAATAAAAGTTGTTGGAGTCATCCCAAGTTCATTTTACCAGCTGCACACAACCGTATAGTATGTTGAAGTATGCTTTTGAGGTTTCACAAAAATGCAGGCCGATGTACGTATTTCCAATGAGCTTATGTTGTATATAGCAAACTCACTAGTTTTTAGTTTTTTTTTATGATTTATTTAACTTTTTCCTATTTTACAAACATATCAAACAACCCTTATAGAAATAATTATAGAAAAAATATATAAATACAAATAATAATAATAATAATAATAATAAATAAATAAATGAAAATAATAATAAAATAAAACCAAATTACACAAATAATGCGAGGCAGATGTCTACATTTATACAATAATCTCAATGTTACAATTCAAGTAATAAAAGATTACAAACTGATGTATTATTATTGTCAAGGGCTGGGGTGATCAGTCTGGATCCAGCTGGAAAGTTTTAACTCACTGGTTGTTTAAACTTTATTCGAATTTTTTATTAACAAATATAGGACACATTTACATTTCACAACAAAATGTTAAATAAACACTGACATTGAAACTAACCTTTTAAATACTGATTTCAAAAAGATCTTCGTAAGAGGCTGTTCTTATGGATCATAATTTTGCATTTGAGAATGCAAGACACAGCAGTGGAAGAAAACATCTAGAGCTCTAACTTTAGAGACCTAGAGAATCTAACTTTTAATTTAAGCATTGCATTTGTATTTACAGTACAGGGAAATAAATTATATATTTTTTAAGTTGCCTATTTAACTTGAGTGGCATGTATTTAAATGTGTACCCACTGAATGTCTAGAGATGCAATTTTTTAAATATCCAGTTTTAACTTGACAGGCATTTTTTAAACATGCTGATCTACTGTGTGGTTACATTAAAAAACTATGAAAGGCCAGCAGGGTAGAATGCAAAAACAACCTGCTGTTCAGTGAGTAAACGAGTCATCAGAGTGATTCAGTTCATCGGTTCATCCGAGTTCTTAAATAACTGAGCATTTATTGCCAAAATTAGCCAAACTACCTGCTGTATATGAGATGTAGTGTACAGGTCATAAGGATGTATAACAATCGCAATCGTACAATCATCTCTGGTTGCCAGGCAATGAGACACAATGCGGTTCCTGTGACGACAGAGACTGTAATCCCGTCTCCAGGCAGAGTCACTTGTCATGAATCACAACTGTGGTAATCGAGATGAGAAGACACCCAGAAACGCCCACTACCAAACACAGAGAGTGAGAGAGAGAGAACGAGAGAGAGGTGGAGATTTCATGACAGAATGAAGGAATAAAGGGGAGACTTAAAGATGTTTAAGGTACAAATGAGGAATATATGTGAGAGAAAATTGAAATCTAGAAAAAGTGTCTGATAGCAGGGGAATCAATGAGTGTGGTTACATATATCATCTTACATAGATTATGGTTAATAACACACTACTGTGTAGATTGTGTAAACACCTTAAGCTGGGTTCTTTTCTCATGCAAAGGTCATGAACGGTTTAAGAGTAACTCAACACTCTCTTTGAAATAAAGGTGCGAGAGCCGTCACTGGGGTGGTGCCTTTTCAGGAGGTACACATTTGTACCAAAGCTGCCATATTGGTACTTCAAAAGGAACACAGTGGTGCCTAAAATTTCAAGAGGTACACATTTGTACTGTTTAGATACTGGTATCCCTTTCAGGTACCAATACGGTCCTTTAGGAACAATGTGTACTTTTTTGGTCCTTTCCACTGAGTGGTATAGTACGGGTCACCTTTATCAGGCTTGCATTTCCACTGCCAAAAGGGTACCAATGGTGGGTGTGGTGTATGCCAGAAAGTTTCAGTCGACACATATATACTTGTTTACAATAAATGGCCTAGCTTCCTCTTATCTTTGCACCATGCTTGTCCCCTACACCCCTACTTGCTTATTACGTTCCGTTGACTCTGGCCTTCTCGCTGTCCCTCGGTACTGCCTCTCTTCAATTGGGAGCAGATCATTTAGTGTTATTACACCCAAACTCTGGAACTCTCTACCACACTCACTCCGTTCGGCTAATAATATCTCAGAATTCAAATCTTTACTGAAAACTCACTTATTTTCTGAATGCTTCACTTCTGATCTGACAAACTGACCACTTTATCTGATCCACCTGCACTCTGCTCATTTGTCTCTTAGGTCTTGTTTTTGTATTTCCAGTTTGTTATATTTGACTTCTTGTATGTTTGTGTATCTAATGCTGTCTACATTTATCTGCTTGTACTATCTCTTTTTGTCACGTTCTTTGTAAAGTGTCCTTGAGCTCTGGAAAGACGCTACATAAATAAAAATTATTATTATTATTATTATTGTGTATAAATGTTTATTACTAACCTTTCTATGAATATAATTGGATTATTACTGCAGATCAATGATAGTAACGCCTGCAATTATATAAAATAAAAAAATGCAACATGTTTGAACACATACAGACCCTTACAGTCTCCGATATGTTACCAATTACAGGAAAACTACACACAGCATTTAGTCATTATTTGCTTTAATAAACAACATGCAATATATATTATCTGTATATTTAATCTTCAGCAGCACATGTAACCTCTGTTAGAAAGTAATTCTGTCATTCAGAGTTCATAATCTGTGCAAAAGGTAATGATAATAGTTAAACATGGCAGTTTGTTCATGGTTTAGGTTGCTGAAAGAATCATTTCCTCTTTATTTTTGTCTGGCTTATTCTTTGTTTTTTAGCAATTCACTCTCTCGCTTGTTCCGTTTCTGACGCGTTTTTGCGTTATTATCATCAGCTCAAGAAGTTCTTCATTTCAAATATAGCCGTGCGGCGAGCTCTCTGGAGAAAGTGAAACAGCTCGCGATTTTAGACGGCCTTGTAAAACAACAACAGGATGTGGCAGATTTAGTTCTTGGCTTTGTAGCTGTTCATCATGACGATGACAAGGTTTCTTTGAGCTTGGGTCAACCATGGCTCGTTATTATATGTATATATTATTACGGTGTAATGTCTCGGCTGTGTATCCTTGTCTTCATTCTCCTGGCTTGTGTATGCGCTAGTGACTTTCTCTGTAAACTAATAGCGTTCAGCTGCCCATCTAGCTCTGCCTTTTGGCACCCTTTTGTTGTGCTAGATACCCTTTCAAAAGGGTACCCAAAAAGTGGTACGAAACGGTTTGCTTTTTGGTACTATTTGACAGTAGAAATGGCAATAAAAGCACACTGAACCATAACACTCAGTGGAAACGGGCCATTTGAGGGTACTGCCAATCGCAGCTCTTGCACATTTATATCTGAGAGCCCATTAATTCAGTGTTCTGGTGGTACTTAATTATATTTACTGATATTTTGAATTAGTTTTTTTATTTAAATGTTAGTCATTTTGTTATGCGTTTATTAGTTTTTTCCTAACAATTCACTTAGCTTTCATTTATTTTAATGTCAATTTTAGTCATTTTATTTTAGTCAATTATTTTCTTTAAGATATTTCTAATCTTAACATTTCTGATTTTCATTTAAAATTGTTTAAGTTACTTTTGTCATACCTTTTATGTGACTTTGCCATACCTTTTATAAAATAATTCCACTGAGCTTTACATTTATTTATACAGTATTTCTGTGTTAGTCATCTTAGTATTTTATTTCAGATGTTTGTTTTTGCAACATTTCAAATTTTGATTTAAAACTTTTGCTTGCTTATATAATATTTTAGTATTTAAAATGATATTATCATTATTATATATTATTTACCATGGTAACATTTCTAGCATTTTTCTATTACATGCATTTTTTCATTACATTTTTTTTTACTTTAATACATTTTAGTTTTTAAAAAACGGCTCATTCAGTGTGAACATCCATTTACTCTGATGTCTACACCAACCAACCAATTTATTAAATGAAGTAGTTTTGTTAAAAGCAATGAATTGATTTTTGACAGCTCTCAATCTGGTGTTGTCATGTAAATGCACTCATTAAGCAATTCCAAAACACACATCCCAATATGCAGAACGATCACAGATTTTTACATCCTCCTTTCCACCAGTACTGATCACCTAACATTTATACCAACACAAAGGGCAGACTAGAGTGGTCTGAAATAATCTGCTCACATCCACCATCCAAAACACATACACACCATCAGTCAATCCGACAGAACCTGCATCTCAAAACATGCACGCAAACACACACACACACACACACACACACACACACACACGCACACGCACACCATTAAATCACAAACTCACTCCACTGCAAAAGGGAGGAGCTGAGAGTCATTAAAACACGACGAGTGGTGATAAGAAATGATTGGAAAGAGGGAATGAAAGAGTGATGGAACGTTACAGACCAGCTGCAAAGTGTTTATGACCCTCATGAACAAGGAGTGTGAAGTACACTTAGTATGTGTGAAACATTTTAAAGGGCCGTTTTCACACACTTGGCCACTGAAACATGCGTTGGATGGAGTTTCTGAACAGTGTTAGTTATAAAACACTAGCTATGTTTCCATTCAAATGCAAGAATTAAACTTTTGCACAAAACTAGAATATCCAGCCTGATCACACGAGAAAACTTAAGTATTTTACGTTTTTGTCAGTTTAGTGGCTAATTCATACGAGTTCAGTCGTATGAAATTGTACGATGTGGCACCTAACCACACCACTAAACCCAACCGTCATTGGGGGATGAAAAAAATCATACTAAATTGTACGAATTAGCCACTAAATGAAAAAGTTACGAACTGCCGTGAGATTGTGTTGGAATATCGCATAAAACATTTGCGAATAAAGCACTGTTTCCACCCAATCATCAATTCCTGATAAACTGGCAACAAATATCAAAAAGAAAATGCAATATCCTGCTGTGAAAAGTCACCGTGGGCCTTTTTTACTACATAATAAATGACTTGTGTCTTGGAGGACAAAGATGAAATGCAATAAATGTGCTGTGATTTTTGGAGGTGTGAGACCACTTATCGGAAACACAGCCACTAAAGACACTTTCATGACAGATTTTGGCCAAAAGATTTTAGAATTGACCAAAACAACATTTCAGATGGTTTACAATGTGGTCAGTCCACTGGTTTGTCCATTAATGCTGTCCCACCATGTCCTTTTTTTGTCATCACATGATCTGTTAAAACAAAATCACATGATGCTCATGCTGGAATTTATTCTGTAAATGTGTTTCCATACCAGTTTATGCACATTTTTTTATCAGTTAAAAGTTTATGCTGTCGGTGCAATAACCCGGTGGTTAGCGCACCGACATATGGTGCAGAAGTGATCTGGGCATCCTGAGTTCAAATCGCGGCTCGTGGACCTTTCCCGATCCTACACCCCTCTCGCTCCAATTTCAATTCCTGTCAACCTACTGTCCTGTCAAATAAAGGCAAAAATATATATATTTTTTTAAGTTTATGCTACACACTTGTGCGAATATGTTTTTAATGAGCTTTTTCAAACGTCTGCACATTTGAACTTTAATTAAGCATTTTTTGTGCTATTCGAAAATAGCGCATAAAATAGGTGTACGGAAATATAGCTAATGAACCAAACAGATGATTCTGGGGATTTTTTTTAAGGGTATATGGCCATGTATACATATTTAGGTATATTTACAACACTCAAAAAATATTTTCGCCGCCGATTTAAACCAAACTACTAAATTAAAATAAGCTTAAACAAGAGAATTTTGGAGTTTTTTTATTTTCAGTCCACTTAACTTTATTAACTTAATCACTGAATGAATTGTGTGGAAGCATGCATTTTAAGGTTTATATTCACAATAGTGTGTGGAAATAACAGTGTTTTTTTTAAGAAATTACATTGATTTGCATAAAGCTGTTTTTACCACATTGGTGGATCCTGTGTGAACGGACCCTCACAGCTAAGAAAGAAACTGCTGTAAATATCAATCAAAATGCCAAAGCGAATGAAGTCATTGGGAAAATGTGACATTACATCATTGCACTCTGTTCGCCTGGAATATTATGTGTTTTGCAGCTGGATTGTTGCTTTAATGCATGTTTTGGGTGGCACCAACAAGAAAGTAGGGTTTTTATAACATAATAATTGAGAATTATTAAGCATGCATTATATATATATATATATATATAAATATATATATATATATACACATTATATTATATAATATACATTATATATATATATATATACATTATATATATATATATATATATATATATATATATATATATATATATATATATATATATATATATATATATATATATATATATATATACACACACATTAAACTTAATTTCAAATTTCGAGTTTGTAAAAATGTATCTTTAAATATTCTACATAAGTTCATTGAATATATATATTTTTTAATTTAACAACTTTCTCATGTTTGTGCAGGAATCACAGGGAACAAGGCATGTCTTCACTCCTTTGTGTTGCCAGATCTTTGAGGGATAAAGCAGCAGTTGAAAACAAATTCATAGTAAAGTTAAACCCAAACAATTAAAGGAAACCTATTATGCAAAAACCACTGTTTAAACACAATTGTGTGGCAACAATGTGATTATAACCAGCTTCCACTGGTAAAAATGTAGTAATTAATTTTTTTATAATCACACTTCATAAAAACAGTCTGCAGAAATACTTTGATTGGCATTCTCCCTTTGTAAAGCCCCACCCATTATGATGATCTCTTCTTGGAGGTCTTGTTTTTTAATCTGCCACTATGCTGACATATAGTTCAAGTTCTAAAACATTATTTGTGGGGTATTTTGAGCTGAAATGTCACATACACACTCTAGGGACATCCCAGGCTTATTTTAGCAAATAAACATAAATTAAAAAAATTATATAATTAATAACTAAATCAATATTACAGTGCAATATAGAGCACTTCAATGCCTGCCTTTTCAGCAGTGCTTATTCTGGAGATATTTGGCAACCATTTAGTTACCAACAGTCTTCAAAATATCTTTTGAGTTTAGAAGAAAGTCATACTTAAGGTAAGACATTTGATTTCAATTTAATTTCAAATTTGGAGTTTGTAATAATTTTTGCATGTTTTAATATTCTACATACATTCATTCATTGAACATATATTTTTTCACAGTTTAATTGGGCAGTTATACAAAAAAATGGCTTCTAGATTTTAGGATGGGGTCTTGCACGTGAGGATGATCATGGGGGTCCGTGTCATTTAAAAGATTGGAAATTCCTGCCAAAGAGACCTCCTGTCACAGAGCCTGTGTTTGTGTGTGGGAAAAAAAATCCTGTGAAGGTCTTCCCCTGATGTGTCACGGACATCTCTGCGAGCTCCTGCCGCAACCGCAAACTGCTCTGAACTTCGCTGAGGTCTGTGTTTTTTTAAGAATGAACAGAAAGGCGAAGCGGAACGTGAGCTGGCACTGCCCGACTCGCCAGCCCTGCAATTGTGCATATAAATATCTTTGGCGCGTCTTAGGAGACGGCTGAATCTGCACTGACGCTGAGGGGAGAAGACAGGGTCCCCTCCCAAATGGATTGTCATATCAGATTTAGGTGTATAGGTTATTACACCCTTGGGCTACTGTTTCCAGCACTGTCGTCTGGATGGGCCGGATTGGGTTCCCGAACTCTCTCTCTCCCTCTAAAACCAACCGCACACACAAACACTCAGTCTTTATTTCCTCTTAAAACTTTCTGTATGTCATTCGGTTGGACAGCAGGTAGAGAAAAAAGTTCAAGGGATAGTTCAGCCAAAAAAATGAAAATAATGAAAAGACACATGGGCACAAAGTTGTAGGACTTGCTGTGGAAAAATATATATAGGGAAATGTTTCAGTGCTTTTGTTTATACAATAGAAGTCAATGGTGGACCTTTCATGGCTTACTTTAAAGACATAAATTCTGCAAGAAATAGTTAAATTGAAGAGGATTAGACCAATTTAGATTAAAACAGAAGATTATTGTTATTTTATTTATTATTGTATTTATTTTATTATTTGTTTCCTTTTTGTAATTTTAATTTAATTTTATTATTATTATTTATTTATTTTTAATTATATTAATCTATTATCACTATACTTATGTATGGGTTGTTTGTATATTGCATGCTTTATTGTCAATTGTGGTGTGAATGTTTGTTGGACCAAAGTTGTAAGTTGTTGTGTTTTAATGTCTAGAAAGTAAAAAAAAAGAAATAAAAAAAGAAGTCAATGGTGGCCAAAGCTGTTGTAATTACTCCCATAAGATTTCAGATTGATTAAATGGTTGTCTTTCTGAAAATGTACTCCATAAAAGGACTTTTTTGTAATAACAAATCACATTTAAATACAGTAGTGGATTCCATAAATGACATGTACAGAATTCATTATTCATTATTAACAATTTTAATCAAACCATCTTCAAAAGAGGTGTTTGTGTTAAAAAAAAGTTGCATTTCAGATTGTGCTCCTGAAGTGTTACTATGTCCACTTATAATAAGCATCTTTGGAATCTTTATTAAAGTAGGCAGGTGCATTACAAGATATTTTTATGTTCTTATTTTTTATATTAAAAGGAGACATTTTATGCCCCTTTTTAAATAGGCCTGGGATGTCCGTAGAATGTGTATGTGACATTACAGCTGAAAATACCCCACAAATAACGTTTTAGAACTTTTAGAAACTGCCCCTTTTAGGCTTTTATCCAAATTGTGCCGTTTTGGTGACTGTCGCTTTAAATTCAAATGAGATTGTGTTCCAAGCACTCTTTTGAAAAGAGGGTGGAGCTACAAATGTGTCAGCATAATGGCAGATTTAAAAACAAGACTAATTTCCAGTGATAACGACAAAATGATCATCACTAATGGTGAATAACCTTCCCCTAAAGAATGTCAATCAAAATGTTTCTGCACTTTTTATGAAGTATGATTATAAAAAAATTATAATTATAACATTTTTACCAGTGGAAGCTGGTTATAATCACAGACTGTTGCCACACAAGTGTGTTTAAACCTCTTATAAAAGTGATTTTTGCATAATAAGTGCCCTTTAAGTGGTTTTACTTTATTATGAATTTGGTTTTAACTGCTGGTTTTTCCCCAAAGACCTGGCAACACAAATGAGTGAAGACATGCCTTGTTCCCTATGATTCCTGCACAAACATGAGAAAGTTGTTAAATTTCATTTCAACTAGTTCTTCAGTTTGATCCCATACAAACTGCACAGATTTTTTTTCAGGTGTTATAAATAGCATTGTTTTGGGATTCAGTCCAGTTGGTGAATGCAGATGTCACTACCATAAAATAATACACTGTTTCAATGTATACTGTGTATAGCAACACTTTGCACCTACGATTAGTGTAAAATTAAAAAAAAGGTCAGAATGAACTTGACAATATCAGAGAGAGATGGCTGTCTGTCTCAGTTGCACATAATTAGATTGGAAATGCAAATGGCAGCCACTAGGGGGAGGCAGCTCGAATTTTGCAAGAGCTACTTGAAAATGTCATTTAAGTACACTGCTTCTAGGGTCAACCTCTTTGGAGTAACCAAGAGGTTAAGTGCCTTGCTCAAGTGATTTCAATAACTCTCCCATTTTTAAATCGCCCCCCCAAACCGGAACTGAACCAGAGACACCTGCAGTTAAGATGCAAAACCATTAGGTTACATTCACCCGTAGACCTACATAGGACAAAAGCTTCATTTATTAAGCCTTCCACGCTCAATGAACATGCCTTAAAAGGACTAGTCTGAATGGTGCACATGGTTTGATATATCACTTCATTCTTTCACCATTCAAAATACCCACTTAAACAATAGCTGAGACCATCAACCATCCTATTACAGAAATGACTAAGCTTGCTTTGCTTTGCTTTTCAATGAACGAACTGAACAGGTCAGCACTACAGATTACTCAGATGATTAGCAGGGCGCAAACACTTACGCAGCCTCTATGTGGTCTTTTAATTTGCCCTTTTAGAACCAAGAGCCACTCAGGATAATAATGACCTGCATCTTTAAACTCTATATGCAGGTGATACTTCAGTTTTTTGATTTCTATACTTGAATACGTGTCACAGGCTTCTTCATAACACATGGTTTTCATGAGCGCTGGATTATTGTGCCAACATCCAAGCAGAGGAATTCCTGCTGAATTGGAGGCTTGGCTCATGAATATTAATATTAAGTTTCATTCTACTCACAACTAATAGGGTGAAGTGCAGATAGTAGTAAATTGGCACTGGTTGGGAAGTCAGTTAAGCAACATTACTATGGTGAAGGCTTGGTTCATTAAGATTAATTGGGACCATTCCGAGAAGGTTACAAAGCAACGTCAGCGTGACCTAATCAATATTCATGAAGCCTTTTTCTTATATAGAGGATTCATAAATTGGCCCCATGACGGCTGGAGGAATGCATGCATGTTAGTTATGTGACGTCCGATTTATTTCTGCGAACTGAGTCATTTGAACAGAACACGTCAGTGTTTATCTGGCCGTTGACACCAGAATGGCTTTAAAATCTCGCCGAAAAATGCTAATCATGCATTTCATGTGTCCCATTTAAGTTTCCTGCAATTTCTGATTATGTGCAAATCACGTTATTATAATTTATATAATAATCTTTATAATTTCATTTATTAAATGCTATTTATTTTAACCAGTTCTGATTCATGTGTACATGCAATATATGAAGTGCCAACTGAATTATTCTCCTAAAATTAGTATTTTCTCCTGAAGCTCCTATGTATGACTTGAGTAACTCCCCTTTTAAGTCGATTAATATGTTACTTTCATTGCCTTTAATGTGAAATATGAGAACATAAATAAAGGTGTCTCAGAAAAATGCTCATTTTAAAAGAAATTTTTAGATGGCACTTAGAGGTTTTTGCATCTGAACTCTTCATAGGTCATTCATGTTGGATTTTCTGTGTACACAAAAGATGTTATGAAAAAATTCAGTGCTTTATTAACAGTATTTAATTATTTATTCATTCCCAAAAAACTAAACTGGTTACAAACATTCTTCAAAATATACATATTTTTTATGTTTCACAAAAGAAATAAAGTCTTAGAGGCTCATAACAATCAGATTGAGCAACAATGACAAAAATAAAATCATAATTTATATAAATATATAATTTCTGTGTGAACATGCATATATTTTCAAGATTTAAAATTATGAATTTCTGTTTTAATATGATGCAAATGTAATTTTATTACATTATAATTTTATTATAATGTTTTTATTTGATTATAATTTTATTTATTTGATTATAATTTAATTATAATTTTATTTATTAGATTAGAATAGAAAAAAAGTAACCATTGACTTCTATAGTGTTTTTTAATCATATATCTGTGAAGGTCTGTGGTTACAGTTTTTCAGCTTTCTTCTAGATATTTTCTTTGGTGTTCAGCACCAAGAAACTCAAAGGTTTATAACCACTTGAGTAAATTTTCATTTTGGGCAAACTATTCCTTTAATTTCAAGATACAATCAGCACCACTCATTCACTCGTATTTAGTTTGGAAAAGTCAACATTAAACCAACATTAAACAGTGTTGCCAACCCAGAGGCTCTTCAGACTACGCTAGCAACCTTTTAAAATAAACATATTCAAGCAACAAATGTAGATTTTTTTAAACAACATTTAATTAGTGTTGCACAATATATCATTTTAGCATCGATATCGCAATGTGTGAGTATGCAATAGTCACATCGCAGGATGTGCAATGTGGGGTCATGATTATAGTTGACCAGGTACAACAGTTTAAAACACATAAGAATTTTGAAGTAATTTCCGTTAAACCACAGTAAAGTAAAAGTTTATCAATTGCCTGTGTTTTTAAGGCCTGTGTAAACATTTTAAGCAAGTTTAAAGCATTTGGGCACAAGGAAATATTACATTTATAGTTTTAACAAAGATTAATTGTACACAATAAAGAGTATACAGTTTGATTGTACATTTGATTATTTTATTTCTGTATAGTTTGTGTATCTACTCTATTTATCTCTGCTTGTAATTTGTTGATTATTTTATGCACTTCCCCACAAAACCATCCCAATCTATCTATCATTATGTAGAGAAAAATCGCAATATAACACTATCTTTAGCAGAAAAGATATCCAAAGATGCCGTTTTAATAGTAAAGAAATCTGCATCAATGTCAGAAGTCAATGATTCATTTTAATTATTTAGGCTGACATGTTTACTGTTCCAAAATATTTCAAATGTAACTCAAAATAAAATATATTGTGTTTAAAAGTGGAAAAAGCTTTTTTACCCAGACATTTAAAAAGAACAGATTTTAGAGCAGTAACCGCAATATCGTGATATTTTTATCCAAGGTTATCATACCGTCAGAATCTTACACACACATCAAATGTGCATTAAGTGATAAAATCAATAATCTTATTCGTTTGTACATTTAACTGTTGATCAATTATAGATACACTCTAAGAAAAAATAAACTGAAAGTACTGGTCATTTTCTGCAAGGACCCTATGTGTTAGACAGACGTAAATTGTAAATTCAGAAACATTCATATTAGCACAATACTGTACACCATGTTTTATGGCTGTCATTTCATAACCCACTTTTCTGAGAGTATGTTATATTTAACTTTTAATAAAATGCATAGAACTACTATAATTTACAGCATTTTACAGTTGCAGTTTATAAGAAACATACAATTTATAAGTTCAAACACCTTCAATCACTTGACATTTTATTTTAAAATATAAAAACTCTGATCATAATGTTGTTTTTGTTACTTTTATCAATATGCATATATAAATGTTTATATTTCAAATTATTCTCCGCTGACGTAACCAGACAATGAAACAGTTTTGCATCGTTCTTTACGTAAAGGTGTCATCATGCAACGCCATTTAGTAGGCTACGTTTCTGCAATAAGAATAACCAAAAACCATTTTATCCTGCTATATTTATAGAATCAGAACATTAAACGAACAACATAAAGCAAAGCACTAATAAAAAAGCCATTAAACTGTTTTTTTACTTGAAACATTCAAGATTCTGTAATCCCACAAGCCCCCTTACCCTTTCTTACTATGCATATATTTGATTGTCTTATTTATATTTCGTTTGTTTGTACATCCCTGACCCTTTTTCTTTCTTTTTGTATGTGTATTGTTCTGTACTTTATTCCTCAAACATTAATAACAGTTTTAAAAAAAAACATTTTTCAACAAATCGACCTGCCTTTAGCAACTTTAGGTGTCAATCACGGACATAAATGAATTGAGGTAAAGTTGGTTTTATATTTGCACATTCGTTCATTTTAACAGACTGTTTACATCGCAAATTTGAATTTTTGGTCTAAAATAGCATTTTGACTTCCAAACAATGTTAGGACTATTTACTACAGATTGTTGTACTTTGATAATCATTGGCTGCTAATATGACTTCCCTGTTTATAATTTGCAAACAATACTTCTCCGAACTTATATTATTAAGAAGAATGTCTGAATATATAAACCAACTTTAACCCCAATCTTAAATAAAGCCTGGATACTTTACCTGGCGGTGTTAAGCAGAGGGTGTTTCGTTCCCACCAGCTTCCTTACGTGCATGGCCACATTACTGAGCTCGTCACTGAGCAAACAGCGTAAACTCATGAATGAAGTCGGATATCCTACAATCTTCTCCGCATCGGACACCACTTTAGTCCAGCTGGAGGGTGACGGGTTCGAGAAAATACTCAGATGCTTTAGCCCAAAGTAAGACAGCCGTGACCTCCAAGCCATTTTAGAAAAAATGCAACTGAAATACCACTTATTTAAATGTCTGAATGTCCATTGATACGTTCACAAAAAGATCTGACTCTGTCTTTCACTTATTTGGAGTCATATCCAGCAGTCTCTGTACTCCCCAATGTCACCTCCTTACTGAAGTAAACATCTTCTTCAGTAAAAAAGTCGCCTCTACTGATTGAGCGATAGTGACCAGTTAATGTAAGTACGTTATTCGAAAACGATAGTCCTTGCTTTTAATTAAGTGTTCAGTTAAAACAAAATCAACTCTCACGTTTGACAGCTGCACCGGGTCGCCATTTTCTACGAATCAGTTTGTGGCTTGTCGTAAAGACTGAGTGATTAACCCCTTCGTCACCATAACTTTATTTACCAACTTAGAAACCGATACGGGTACTTTGCTATTGTTGCTGATGCTATCCCACTGTTTTTATGCTTTTTAAAGGACTTTCATCTCCAATTACTTGTCATTCAGTGCACCTTTGCAAAACATTTATTGGTAAACACTGCCTTTCTTTATCTAAATTAAAATGCAATAGGAAAATAAGAGCCCTGTTTCAGGAAGATTCTGTTACTGTGCCTTATGTAATGTCATATTGGAATGGTTTTGTGAATGATATTTTCTGGAAGAAAGTTTGGTCACTACCCCACAATTTTTTTTAATAACAAACAAAAAAAGAGAAATTACCTTTAAACTGATTCATGGATGCTGTCCAGACAAGTGTAATCTTAAAAGGCTTAAGAATGACATTAACGTCGGTGCAATAGCCTAGTGGTTAGCACACAGACATATGGTGCAGTAGCACGTCAGGGTGTCCTGAGTTCAAATCCTGGCTCGAGGACCCCCCCCCCCCCCCTCTTTAACTTCACTTCCTGTCTCATTACTGTCCTATCTAATAAACAAAAATATGCCAAATTAATGCCATATATTTTGAAAAGTACGACATTGTGAGGAAAAAAAACAGATATCACTTGTAATTTCAGAGATTTCCATTAACCCTATGCTGTACAAAAATCTATTAAGTTGCTCATACATAATTCAATTTTTTATAGTTTGAAGTCCTTTAATTATATTGAAATCAGTCCATACAATAACAGAAAAGTACTTGCAGCTCAAAAAATTTTTTTATTCATTCATTCATTTTCTTTTCGGCTTGGTCTCTTTGTTAATCTGGGGTCGCCACAGCGGAATGAACCACCAACTTATCCAACATATGTTTTACACAACGAATGCCCTTCCAGCTGCAATCCATCACTGCGAAACATCCATACACACTTATTCTCACACATACACTATGGACAATTTAGCCTAACCAATTCACCTATGGCGCATGTTTTTGGACTTGTTGGGGAAACCAGAGCACACAGAGGAAGCCCACATGAACACAGAGAGAACATGCAAACTCCACACCAAAATGCCAACTGACCCAGCCGAGGCTCAAACCAGCAACCTTCTTGCTGTGAGGCATTTGTCCTACCCGCTGCGCCACCGTGCTGGATATACATATGCTGGATAAGTTGGCGGTTCATTCCGCTGTGGCGACCCCAGATTAATAAAGGGACTATGTCGAAAAGAAAATGAAAGAAATGTAATCTGATAATGTAAATTCATAGAAAACACCCATGAATCACAAACGAAACTGAAGAATAATGTGTGTATGTATATATATATATATATATATATATATATATATATATATATATATATATATATATATATATATATATATATATATATATATATATATAAACATTTTTAAAACATACAGTTTTGCAATTTTTTATGTTAAGTTAATCAATCAAGCAATCACCCAGTCAAAAAATACCACCTGTTATTCAAGATCATTCATTAAGATTCAAGATCATTCATAGTAAGTGAAAATACAAATGTAAATGTAAAATTCAAAATAACCTGTATTAACACATGTAAAACACCTGTAAAAAATATATATATAATGGAAAAGTCCTTAATATGAATTTACATAGTGCCCATTTCACTGATATTCCCAAAGTAGGCCCATTATTGTAACTTGGATTTGTCCAACCATCCCATCTGAGAGGAGAGTGAGAATTATGGAAAGGGTTGGAGCGAATGCCTTTAACAGAGATCATCATTTCTAATTTGACATAACTGTTTTTCTTAGTTTGTTTTATTGCTGAGCTACAAAAAAGCCAACTGAAATGAAATGTTTCAATTAAATGTTGTAAATGAATCAGATTTTTAAAATTTTAAACAGTGTCACTCGATAGAAAGAGGATGCAGAAGACATCGGTGAGCAAATCAAGGCAAAAACTAGTGTAACTCTATTCTGTTATAAAGGAAATTGTTTTTACTGTAATAAGTTCATTATCAAATGTAAAAAAGACAGGCTGTATTAGTTCATATAAATCATAATTTTCTAGATATGATTTTACTATTATTAAATAAATGAGGAAATTAGCCATGGCAACTATATTTACCTTCGCCCTCTAGCCTGCGTCAAGTTTGGTTTTTGGTCGTTCATAAGAAAAGGTTTAGGCAACCCAGTTTTAGAGTATGTGAATAGAATAGAATAGAATAAAATAAGGAGAAGAGAAGGGAAGAGTAGAATAGAATAGAAAGGAACAGAACAGAACAGAAAAGAATAGAATATAATAGAATAGAGTAGAACAGAATAGAACAGACCATCATGACAACACACCAGATACTGAAATGTTGTAATATAATTTGGATAATATCTTCTTTACCTTGGAAGGTTGGCTTGTGTGACAGATACATTTGTTTTAGAATACTGCATTTGTTGGTTACACGTGGTTACAGCCTTTGATAACAACAATAAAATAAAAAAATCTTCCCTTTCAAACCAAGTCTGATAGTGTGTTTTATTATTTCCTGTCACCATTTCCTGCCTGTTGTCCACGGCCCTATAAGAACAGACCTGCGACCCATTTTTTGGGTTGTGACCCACCGGTTGAGAAACACTTCTCTGTATTGCATGTCACACTGAGTGATTATTCTGGATTTGTGATAATCCCCATATTGAGCTCATGTCAGACAAATGAATCCCATGGGATAACAGAGTTTACTTCAGCTGTATCAACTGCTAAAAGCCAGGGGGAATTTCACTTAAGTGCAAGACCCTTAATGATGTCAAAAGCTACATTTTACACAACCTGAATTGTGTAAATGAAGGCCAGTGGGGGTTTTTGGTCACTGCTGTCTTTGTTGGCAGTTTCACGTTTTTGCTCAAACCTAGCAGAGATGGTGAGTCTCTATTATGGCCACAATGTTACCACTCAGACAAAAGATAGTTTTCAGGGTTACTGAGTTTGAAGCAGAAAGGAGTTGGCATTGTAATTGAATCACATATTTCTTTATGATGATGCTTTTAAGATTATTTACTGTAGTTCACTCAGCTAAACTTAACTATAGCCTTGCTCAATTTCCTTCAGCTTAGTCATTACTTCATCAGGGGTTGCCACAGAGGAATGAACCCATAATTACTCCTGGACATGTTTTACCTTTGGGTGCCCTTCTTGCCACAACCCAGCCCTGGGAGTACCTTAAGTGCTCTATTTTATATGCATTCGACAAGATTAAGATCATTAGCTCTATTGTTTCAAAAAAAATTCCTAGACCATTTCAATGTGGTGATGTCATTGGCCCATGAACTTTTCCTGTTTGTTGTCAAACCATTTCATAACTGTAACAAGAGGCAATTCAATCATATCTTAACATTAAAACAGTCATCATAACATTATTTATCAAAATGTGGACCTTTATGGACTCTGGGAAGCTATGAAAATTAAAAATGTAAAACAGGAAATACATTAGGACCATTGTTATTGTTTACATCTCTCAAAATGGTCTTGTAAATTTGTGCTGCTCTTTTTGACTTTATTACAGTATATTCTACATTATATCTATTCATCAAATGTCATTTAAATAAATGAATGGAGAAAAATCACTAATGAAAACTTTTACTAAATATAATTTAGTATATACACTACTCGTCCAAAAAAGTGTCACATATTCTAATATTTCCTTGGACTGCCTTTTGCTTGCGATTACACATTCATCATGGCATGGTTTCAATATGCCTCTGCAATATCACTCACTCACTTTCCATCAGCTTATTCCCTGCTTTATCAGGGGTTGCCACAGGAGAATGAACCGCCAATTTCTCTTGCAATTGTTTTACACAGTGGATGTCCTTTCAGCCACAACCCAGCACTTTGAGTACAACCCTCAGTGTACACATATTCACACACTACAGCTATCTAGTTTATTCAATTCACTTGTCTTTGGACTGTGGGAGAAACCGGAGCACCCAGAGAAAACCCACATGACTACAGGAAGAACATGAAAGCTCCACACAGACAGGCGTCTTGGTCCAGCCAGGTCTCAAACATCCAGCAACCTTCTTGCTATGAGGAGACTGTTAACCGTCTAACCACTGAGCTGCCCTTCCTCTGCAATGTCACAAGATTTATTCCAGTCTAGAGTTGGATTCTATTTTGCAAATCATTGTATTCATAGTAAAGTTATCCAGCATATCCTAAAGAATCTCAATAGGGTTAAAGTTTGGACTTTGTGGTGGCCAATCCATGGAAAAGGTTATGTCTCATGCTCCCTGACCCACTCACATTTTTGAGCCCAATGAATCCTTGTCATCTTGGAATATGCCCATCAGGGAAGAAAAAAATCCATTTATTGAATAACCTGGTCATTATTCTGGTACTCAGCTGACCTCATTCATTAGGCACATAACATTTCTGAACCCAAACCTGATCAACTGCAGCATCCCTATATCACAGCACTACTCCTACAGGCTTGTATGGTTGGCACTAGGCATGATGGGTGGATCACTTCATCTGATTCGCTTCTTAGCCTTATGCACCCATGGTTATCACACAGGAACCGGGTAAATCTGGACTCATCAGACCACATGACCTTCTTCCATTTCTCCAGAGTACAATCTTTATCCTCCCTAGCAAACTGAAGCCGTTTTTCTTGATTAGCCTTACTGATAAGGGGTTTTCTTAAGTCGCAATCCCTTGAGTTCCCCTCACATTGTGTGTGTGGAAAGACTTTCACTATTAAACATAGCTGTGTGTTCAACTGTTGTTTTTTTTAATAATTTGATTTCAATAGACATTTAAGTAATAGCCACTATACTGAGGCTCTTATTTGCTTAGTTAAATCAAGGTAGTCACTTATTTTGAACGGGCAGCGTATATTAACATCTCTCTAAATACCAGCCCACACTGCACAATTTTATTATTATCCTAAACAACTGTAGCTTGTCAGACTGCACGAACCTGATCCCCATGATGTAACACTTTAGGATCTCAGTTGTCATAATGTCAGATTGAATGACAATCAAAACGTCCCAAATATGAACACACAAGAAACCTCATCTGGAGTTTGACGTCATCCATCCGTGACGCATTCAGTAACCTGCGTTCTGAAATAAAACTTTACAGCAAACATAACCAATCTGCAGCGTTGATTTCACTCACAGAATGCCTTATAAGTAAAACAAGAAAAAAGGCACTTTTGACATTTCTTCATGCTGGTTTGAAATTGTCGTGCTGATTCCATTATCAGATTCAGCGCTCCTATTGGTTCTCAATGAGATCTTCATCGTAAAAAAAGTCACACTGCAGGAAAGTGTATGAAATCTTTTGATACTGCTAGAATTAGATCAGAGGGAGTATCTGATAGCAATGACCATTTATCAGATGTCAGTAAACATGTCAAATCAACAATCAAAAACAGATTTTAGCATATCAGATTACAGGAGTTTCCCAAATTTGTCTCAGACAACCAAATCGTGCCTTAAATCGCACACAGTGTGCTTATAGGAACATTTGGTGATCTTTGAGAGTATATTTGATTAATCATTTTAATTTTAAATGCAAAATACAGTCTCAAAGTATTTAATTACATCTCATTATATTTGAGTTTGCTTCAGCAAATTACAGAGTACTCAAGAGTAAATACGTTAAATACACTTAATTAAAATACTGCTCATCTCTGGCACCACTAATGATAAAAACTGCATATTCTTTTCTGAGAGTACATGATCTCTCGGGTTAACCGGTGATTAAGAGTGTAATGGTAAAATGGCTGATTGTAAGGATCAAACTGGCAATTTTGCAGTGTTGATCACAATGACCAACTCCAAGGAGAAAAAAACTATAGGTTTGAGAATAATGAGTGAGGCAGGAAGATGCATTATAGCAAAGAACCTCTAATGAGTATAGTTCATAGATACATGCTGCTGTAAGCACAGAGAGACTCAACAAAAAAAATTTAGGGCCTCTTTGCTCTTCTCTTCCTTTGAAATTCAATAAATTCGACCCTCTATTTAAGACTGGGTTGCATTACTTTAATCAACAGCACATGCAGAGGAATCTCAGATTCCTCACTCACCTTTTTTTTTTAAAGCAAACTGTCTCAGAAGTTATTTACTAAAGGACTACGATGTTCCCCTGACAGACACCCTCATCATCAGAAATACACTTATTACCAATTTAATTTCCTAACAGTGGATCACTGAAACTCTCCTCTTTCTGTCAGGGCTTTTAAAGAGTTTCCTGATCATTCCACACCACACCCACGTCATGCTGTTTCTGAGTTTTTGATATCTGACAAGGCTGAAGTAAATGATCTGTTTTTTCCTGAATAGTATTGGATTTCTGATATGTTGGCTGTTCTATTCTGTTCATTAGCATAAAAGCTTAAAGTTCTGCTCATTTGTCAACAAACACCTCCCTAAACTAAAAAAATGGATGTTTACTGCATCCAAAAATCCTCCACTCAGTCTTTCTAATGGCACTCAATGAAATTATACCGACGCCTAAAAAATCAACCATCTGCTACATGATTCCTACGCTACAGTTCTGCGTTTTTGGGTTCCACCTGTCCTTCTTTATTTGCTGCAGTACAGAGTTTGCTCACTGCTTCATTTGTCTCTTCGATCTCATCTTTGTCATTCTTTCAATTGTTGTCACTTATGATTAATTAACAAATTAAGGCTGTAATCATCGCATAATTAAGAGGTCTGTTGTGCTCCATGAAGTAATTTAATCAAACCAAAACTTCACAGGCAACATTTGTCTCTCTATAGAGTTGCCTTGCTTTAATAAAACTGCTGGAAATCAAGACAGCAAGTTATTACGGTTTGTCTGAAAGTTCGTGTTCTAAATAGTTTGGCAATCCTCAAAGAAATTAGTTTTTAAATGTATGATGTTATATATGATGCTCATCTTTTTTGCACTGACCAATCATTTCAATTCACAAGATCTCAAAGTATCATCAGGAGTTACAGGTATTACCTGCTTGTAGGTATTACCCACTGACAAAGTCCAGAATTTGGCCCATATATTAGCTCATTTGTCCCATTTTTGACAGTATGCCACTATAAATTGTGTAAATAACCGTTAGAAGAAGGCTTTAAGTCAAATTAAATTGTTTATTAATCAAATTCTGACTGAGGAAACACTGACTGAGGTGACACTGTGGCTCAGAAGGTCGCTGGTTCGAGTCCCTGCTGGGCCAGTTGGCATTTCTGTGTGGAGTTTGCATGTTCTCATATCCTAAAGATTCTTGATAGGGTTAAAGTTTGGACTTTGTGGTGGCTAATACATTATGTGGTGGCCAGTCCAAAAAAATGATGTTTTATATGACATGAACCACTCACACTTTTTAATTTTGAACCCAACAAATGCCTGTCTTCTTGGAATATGCCAGGGCTATCAGGGGAAAAATAAATATATTTATCGAATAACCTGGTCATTATTTAGGTAGTCAGTTGACCTCATTCTTTAGCCACATAACATTTCTGAACCTAAACTTAATTAACTGATGCATCCTCAGATCACAGCACTACCCCCACAGGCTTGCTCCGGTTTCCCCCACAGTCCAAAGACATGCACTACAGATTAATTAAATAAACTAAATTGGCCGTAGTATATGCTGGATAAGTTGGCGGTTCATTCCGCTGTGGCGACCCATGATGAATAAAGGGACTAATATATTTAATATGCTTTTAGTTGGTTTTTAATAAGTTTTAACAGATTGCTAATTGTTTTTTAATGATGCATGAAAATAACTTTGCATTTTAAAAATAAGTCTTTTTTTCAAAAAGTCTTTATTCAATTTTTTTTATTTAAAATTATAATCTCATAACATTCTTCTTAAAACTGTAATAACTTAAATGCACATTTCTAAATAAACACTTTGTGGTAAAATAGACAACTGTCGGAAATATTTTTGCTGCATCAAAAAGTGTGGTTATGATCACCATCCGACAAGCTAATGCAGCAAAGATTAATGCTTAAAATGTCACTAAAATGCATTTCAACCTCATCATTTATTAGCTCCACTTTAAAAAAAAAAAGAACCACCCCTTTCATTTGGCTGGAGTTGTTGCTAGATCAGATATGGTTGCGACTGGAAGTTAACGAGAATTAAATATATAATTGATTAAATTTCCCATTTATTATATTGTATTAACGTGTACCCCTACTCCAACCCTAAACCCAACTGTCACAGTAATGTAAGAACAGTAGTTGTACCGAGTATTATTTATGCTAGCTATTAAATTACCCAATAAATTGTATTTTTTAACATCTACCCCCACCCCAACCCTTAACCCAACTGTCACAGTACTGTGAAAATATTAATTATTGTTATACAGTGTCATAAAAAATGCTGCTATATTGATGTGCATATCACACTTTCGTATCCAATCTAGACTTTACCATTGGCTGGCTACGGGCTTGTATTAATTTGGTTTTGCCTGAATGTTTTTTTTTTTTACTCAGAAAATGCCTGCAGTTGTTGTTATACATTTTAGGAAAATCATTCTAAAAACTTGTATTATTTTAAGTTCAGTTACAAGTTTTATGTTATGGGTCAAACAGACTCGTATTGGATTAGTGTAAATCCCTCAAAATAACAAAATTTATTTACTTACTCCCTGGGCCGTTTATATGGTAGTTGATATTTAGCTACAACATGTTGGTGTTTCATAACATCAAATTTTTTTTAAGAGGTGGGTCGTTAGCCCAACGCTTAACCCCCAACCTGGAGGATCAGGACATACACACATACACTACGGACAATTTAGCTTACCCAATTCACCTATAGTGAGTTGCACGGTAAAGAGACAAAGCCAAAAAGAAAATGAATGAATGAATTCACCTATAGCACATATCTTTGGGCTGTGGAGCAACCTGGAGCACCCGGAGAAAACCCACACGAACACTGGGAGAGCATGCAAACTACATACAGAAATGCCAACAGACCCAGTCAGGGCTCGAACCAGCATCCTTCTTGCTGTAAGGGCGACAACGCTACCCACTGCGCCACCATGCCACTAAAGAACAGTAAATGTAATTAGACTGTTTTTAAAAATTAATTTCTAAGCATCTCTGTCAATTTCCTCCAGAATATTTGTTTTAGTTTGGGTCAAATTGACTGCAAACATAATACAAGTGTTAAATTCTATTGAAGAAAGACACCTTCATATTGGATGGCCTGAGGATGAATAAATTGCAGCAACAGCAATTTACTTTATTTCATTTTTAGGTGAACTGTGCCTTTAAAAAGCATGAAATTAATTCAAGGTAAAAGGAAAAGTGTCTACTTATTAAACATTTGAAAGCAATCTGCAGTGAAAACCCCGCTTACACGTACGTTTTAATTGGTCTTTTTTGTAGCCTTTGAATTCCTGAAAGACTGAGCGGAGGCAAGGCTGATCCTCATCTGGGGGCTGTTGTGTGTTTCAGTGGAGAGCTGTATTTTGCATAGACCCCGGAGTGATCCGAGTCCCATCTAAAGATAATATGAGGTGAGTTTCTGAATTCATTTGTGGTGTGCATGTGAAATAAAAAGATGACGCTATGTTGGATGAGACTGTACAGCATTTCAAAGAGAATATTGCATTTTTCAAAGCCTCATCTGTCCCTGTGATTGTACGGCGAATGTTTATTTTTCACAAACCAGTGATGGATTCGGCATCCAGCTGTTTTACATCTACTTTTAATTCCTTTTGTAATACTTACCTCTCATAGAAATCCCATAAGTATCTTTTTGAAATGGAGACACACTAACACACGCATTCTCACGCACACAAACACACGATGCACACACAATATAAACAAGCGGGGATTACAATGAGAACAGAAAAGGCTGATGTTGTCTCATGACCACACTTTTTCCACCAGGCGTTTCCCGAGAGATGTGAATTCCATCCTCTAATCTTATTTGTCATTGCATATTAGAGCCTTACTTGTGTTTACAAACCATATTCCTCTGCACTTGATACACAAGGCTAAGAGCTATGGAATCGAATCGGAGTGAAAGCCAATCCACGCTGGAGAAAACACAGTTTGGCCTGTTAGAAGAACGGGCTGAAGCACCTCCTCTAGTATCAAGAGGGGTAACAGTATCCCTGCTAGAATGTAACTGTTTATCATGGGCTAATGTTCGGCAGGGGCTGCCAGAGCTGTGTGTGCTAAACAATGCACTCATTCAGAGCGTCGCGCATCTGCTAGTGATCTGGGACGGGACGTCGATACGCTCTCAAGGACGACGGCCTCTGGTCCCATCCAGGGGAGAAAGGAGGTCTCGTGCCACCGTATGTGCCATGCTTGAGAGCCAATACACCAGTGGACTGGAGATGAATAAAACCAGAGGGAGGGGAAACTGAGAAGGATGTTTTTAGGGTTAAACGTACTGATTGTTCTCTTTCATTCAAAAAGACACACACACAAAAACTGTCTACTGTTTACTTGACTTTCATCTTCATCGTTACAGTTCATCAACTCTTTCTGTCCAGACTTGAGGGCTCCATCTTCTCTCATAGAGCACTGTGTCTTTAGGAGAGCAGATTTACCTTAATATTGTAGACTGAAGCATTGAAGAAACATGTTATGTGATTGGTTTTGTTGCAGGTGAGTATTTGGTGCTCTCTGGTTCCCACACAAGGTCTAGTTAGATCAATCTGCTGGACATCCGGTGAAAATAACATTGTGTTAAATACACAAGATCAAATATATTCAATCACTATATACACTCACCAGCCACTTTATTAGCTCTATTAACTGCTCGTTAAAGCAAATGTCTTACCAGCCAATCACATGGCAGCAACTCAATGCATTTAGGCATGTAGACATGGTCAAGACAATCTGCTGCAGTTCAAACTAAGCATAAGAAAGGGGAAGAAAGGTGATTTAAGTGACTTTGAATGTGGCCTGGTTGTTTGTGCCAGATGGGCTGGTCTGAGTATTTCAGAAACTGCTAATCTACTGGGATTTTCATGCACAACCATCTCTAGGGTTTACAGAGAATTGTCCGAAAAATAAAAAATATCCAGTGAGCTGCAGTTCTGTGGGCGCAAATGCCTTGATGCCAGAGGTCAGAGTAACTCTAACCACTCGTTACAACCAAGGTATGCAGAAGAGCATCTCTGAACACACAACACATCCAATCTTAAGGCAGATGGGCTACAGCAGCAGAAGACCACACCGGGTGGCACTTTTGTCAGCCAAGAACAGGAAACTGGGGATACAATTTGCACAGGCTCACCAAAATTGGACAATAGAAGATTGGAAATACGTTGCCTGGTCTGATGAGTCTCGATTTCTGCTGCAACATTTGGATGGTAGGGTCAGAATTTGGCATCAACAACATGAAAGCATGGATCCATCCTGCCTTGTATCAACAGTTCAGGCTGATGGTGGTGGTGTAATGGTGTTGGGGATATTTTCTTGCCACACTTTGGGCCCATTAGTACCAATTAAGAATTGTGTCAACGCCATAGCCTAGTAATGTTGCTGACCATGTCCATCCCTTCATGACCACAGTGTACCCATCTTCTGATGGCTACTTCCAGCAGGATAACGCATCATGCCATAAAGCGTGAATCATCTCAGACTGGTTTCTTGAACATGACAATGAGTTCACTGTACTCAAATGGCCTCCACAGTCACCGGATGTCAATCCAATAAAGCACCTTTGGGATGTGGTGGAACAGGAGATTTGCATCATGGATGTGTGGCTGACAAATCTGCAGCAACTTCTTGATGCTATCATGTCAATATCACCAAAATCTCTGAGGAATATTTCCAGTACATTGTTGAATCTGTGCAATGAAGGATTAAGGCAGTTCTGAAGGCAAAAGTCAGACCAACCCGGTACTAGTAAGGTGTACCTAATAAAGTGGCTGGTGAATGTATATTGCACTTTATTTGATACTTGAAAACCCATTTTTGTCCAATATAAAATTGCAAATTCAATGGTTTTTATGAGTTTTTAATCACAGTTTTTTTGTTTTTTTTTTACAAATAGGTGTATTTACTGTGGTTTAATTTGGACACAATACTTTCTTTTTTGTTTTCATTCTTCACTAAAGAAGCATTTGATGGAAAAGGGCAGATGGTTTTACATCATTAAGCCTGAAAAACACTGAAAAATTAAGCTAAATTTATTGAGATGTTTTTGTGGGACCCCATACGACCCAAGCAGTCATATATTACGCATACATAAATCTCACTCTCTTGTAACAGATTTGTTTGGCCCCTGTTAAGTCTTTGTCTGTCACTCATGCACACCTTCAGAGCGGGTTTTAATTACCTGAGGAAATCTGTCTCATAAACACCAACACCCATTAAGATAATTCCACCCATTCAAAGATGTTTAATTAAAAGGAAACGATTAGGACCCCTTGACTGTTTTATTTCCATTAATTGTCTCGTGTGACAATATCAAGCACCCCCTGCGGAGCGCTGATAACGCGCGCGGGGTGAAAGATAACACATCAGACAACGGCACCCATTCACTCCTATCGCGCGACAACCTCCGCCACGCGTGGAGTCCTGAGTGAAAACCGATCTGTGGAAAATTGGGGAGGAAATAGCCTTCCCGGGATCAGCGTGGCCGTATAGAGTTACGGCGGAGGCCCCTCCCCCTGTCTGGCTCGCTCTTTTTTCTCAACCTCTCGGTTGGCTTTCCGTGAGGGCTCGATCCTGCTCGCGCTCAGACCGCTGAGAAATAGCGGGCAGAAGATGGCTGACTCGACCGGGCACCGTGAGCCCGCAGCAGCAGCAGCATCAACTTCACCGGGGTATCACGCGCGCCTGCCATTCGCTGCCACTCCGCAACTCTGAAACCGCCCCGCCTCGCTCCGTGCCGTGCGCCCGCGGGGTTTTCACCCCCAAATATTGACTGAGATTTAAAGAAAACATGGCTGAGATGGAGAAAGAGGGAAGACCTCCGGAAAGCAAGAGGAGCAGAAAGCCAGCTCACCCCGTGAAGAGGGAAATTAACGCAGAGATGAAGGTAGGTTGTGCGTGCGCGCGCTCCCTCACTAGCGCCCATAAAGGCTTGTCATTTTTGGATGCGTTGAGCGCACCGCCGCTCCGCCCTCGGACTGAATATAGAGAACCGATTCATTCAAGCGCTGTGTGTTTGGGGTTAATCAGCTAACTTTGATTTTTTTCTTTTGGGTTGGAGAACAGGTCGGCATTATTTCCCTACCGTTTCTATTTCGAGCTTATTTCAAACACCTTCCTAACCATTCATTTCCAGATGATCTGATTTGTTTGTATTGCATTATGGGTTTTATCTAAACACACATGTATATGATTTTTCTAGTCGTATGCATGTGAAATGTTCCCAGTCTCACTATGAGATGATTTAGAGTGAAATCCCCTTGTTGGCTCCGCTCTAGTTGATGGAAAATCCAGTGCGTCAGTCTCCGCGTCAAACTGCTGCGTTACTACTACTACTACTAGCGCGTTACTATCTCTCAGCCCAACAGCACAAGCTTCAGAACAGAGCAAAAACTCAATAATAAAACGGAAAGCATGCTGGAAGGGTGCAGCTATCCAGCTGTTCTGATGGGATACGCTGGCTACTCCAGATGTGCATCTGTTCAACACTGACGGAGCGCTGTCTGCTTGTGAAAAACGCACATTTTAATTACCTTTTGGGGGTATTTTGAACATGCAGGCATAGTTTGGAGTATTTAAGAACAGGGGATTTATCACTTTTGTGTTCTGTTTGAGGGGAGCCGTGTGTTTTGTGTTTTGAAGGCGCACACAGGCGCTTTGTCTCCTGGTTTTGTGGTGCTCATTGTCTGAAGCGTTTGCATCAGCTGCCCTGCAGCCTGATGTTTTGGAAACGCCAGAAATTGACTGTGCGTTTTTTCACATCAAACTACATCCAGGATGATACCTTAGTTGCAGATGGACGCATTTCCTTATTCCTATTATTAATTTGATAATGTGTTTCGGCTGCTGTAAAGGCGCGTGTGGCTTGGTGAAATTGCTCCGTTCTCTCTCTTCTTGTCAGTGATTATTTGACGGAGCTGCGCGAGGCTCACCGCTCCGCCGGGGCTCTAAATTTGACAGATATTGATCGACCTGTAGCGGAGAAACACGCGTGCGTCTCTCCGGTCTCCTTAAACGCTAGCGATCTTTCAGTTTGACGTAACTCACTCACTCACACACACACACATAGACACACAGAGAGAGAGTGAGTGATAACTGAGGGATACAATGCAGAAACAGACTTATTGTGGAGCTTGTAGGCTATGTGCAAGGTTTGAATTATTGGGTGGGGGGTTGTAGAGAGCTCTGAAGCTTAATTATTAAACCATTATTAAAAATTATATTTAATATTATATATAATATTATATATATATTATAAATTATAAAAACGAAAAATACATTGTAAAAGGAAAAAAGTAAATAAGTATAAAGGTTATAATACCGCCATAAGGGTCTACCACCACTGTGGTATAATTTCCTGTTTATGTTGAATGAATAAAACCTCACACTGACTTTAATGTTTTTTTGTTGTTTTTTTTTTTTAAATAATAAGTCTATACTTAAAAGAGGTACCGAGAAGAACTGATTCACTGCTTTTTATAGAATTAATAATAAAATACACATTTCTCCTGACATTATTACATGTTTTTAAACATCAAATTAATTTTAATTCAGATTAATTTAAAAGCTCAGAGATTGTTTATCCAAGTGATGTGTATTATCTGCATGAATCACAAATGTAATTAGTTTAGAAAAACTATTCATCCTGAAAAAAGACTTCTCTGACCTGTGATTTTATATTTTTGCAGTGTGTTTGCTGTTTGTTCATCAATGAATTGATTTGAAAATCTCATCACTGCCTGGGCAACAAGTTTGCGATGTCCTTCACACTGACCTTTGATTTAATAAGGAATCGATTTGTATACAATCGCTTTTCGACAGCGAGAGATTAGAACAAATATCACTGAATGTTTAAACTGATGAATGTGTTTCCTGTTTGTGCATTTCCCATACTGATAGTAGTAAAAACCAAAACAAAAAAATCATGCTTTAAAATAAAACTCAAATCAACTGTAATATAATCCTTTAGGTTACTTAATGAGAGATTAAAATGCAACATAGTTTGTTGATTTCTCCTAATACTTCAAATCTGTGACATTGTTTAGTCTTTGCTTTCTTGACAAATCCATGCACATCTCCAAAGGTCTGGAGGTCTGAGTGTTGGCGTTGTCAGAGGTGTAGTTTGTGAGAGTCAGGCACAAGTCTGTCATTTCAGTCGTAGAGTTGTCATTTTTACCACATGGCTGTGGATGAAGCAGTTCTCAGCCTCGATTTTGACAGAGAGTGGACCATTAGACCACATTTCAACCCACCCAACTATTTAAGGCCAAGCTCTCTCCAGACAGCAACCTGCAGTTGTTGTCAGCAATTCGCTTTTCTTACTGTGTATATTCCTCCTGTGCACCACTTAAAAACACATGCATTAAAAAACCCTTTCCATTACCATCACACATCATTTAGTGCAAGCAATAATGGTTTGTGGGTATATGTATAGTCAGATAATAAGCACACATTATAACAAAACATAGCTGGTAGTCAGTATTGGCTGAGCAAAAATTGGCTGAGCATGCTAGGTAATAAGTGGTGCAACAGTACATATAGCATACACATATTGAAAATTAATTAGCCTCTAATATGTCTTTTATTTTATTTAAGATGGAATAAGACATTAAAATCATGTCTCATTGATATACTTCATCATCATGGGAGCTTCTTAAATAACTGCCAGAAGTTTTTCCCATAATTGCCTCCGTTATCCTGTAACACACGGGTGTTTTTCAGAGAAAACCACCCACAACTCACCCCCTGATCCCTCCACAAGTTAAATGCCTCTTTGCAAAAATGAAGAGTAGTCATGTGATGAAGAGATTGACTCTTGATCTTAAACACTAATGCTTGTAATGTCAGGCACCTTGCATAATTCCAACAAAAAAAAAAACACATTAGCAAGGAAATTAACATATTTTTGCCTGAAAGATAAGTTTAAAGGGTACTCTCAGTGAAAAAAATGGGGTGGTACGTTTTCAAAAGTTATTACTATGCACCCTTTAGGGATTTAACAAAGTATATTTTGAATGGATACTGTCCAACTGACAGCTTTTGTATTTTGTATGTTCTTTTAAATGATCTTTCAGTCAAAACATGATCATTTTTTTAAAACTCTGAAATGGAATAGAAAGCATCTATGTATTTAAATCCTATATAAATACCTATGGGCTCCCCTACAGTACATGCAAGGCTGTATCATTTTAAACTCAAACTTTGTTTTTAACAATTCCTCTAGCTTATGCGTAAAGCCTGTTTTTTAAGCATATGAAGAACGGGGATTATTAATAATAAACTGATTACATTATTTCAATGTTAATAAAAAAATCTTGGTATCATTTCTGTCCTTCAATTCTCACTATCACAATTACTTCTAGACAAATCAATGTGAAGGAACCAGTTTTCCTTTTTATTGCATGTTGACTTTTGCTATAAAGCTTATAGGAGTGTTAAAGCCATGTCATAATTAGCATAATTACAGTATTTTAATTAGCAAAAAGCATTTAGTTTCTCATAGTTCTAGGAAATACAACTTGTTGCCATAATGGCATTATTCCAAGTCTGAGGATACAATAGGCTGTGCAAGAAGCTTATGATTTAAAATGTTAATTTATTGAATTATTGAAGGCAAATTCAAGTTATTAGCACACTTAACAGATCCGCCTTAGACCTTTTCATCGTATCTTACTATTCAATTGGTAGTAAACTGTATGATGAAGTAAACAGAATGCAGTTACATGGAACATTTAAGATATTTTAGGTAAAAATGCAGGGTGAATTTGTGTCTCAAATTTCTTTATGTATTAAGTAATATCATGTAAATTGTTTTACATGTTCAGTAAATAAGAAGGTAATAGTCTGTGATATTTTAGACACAGTATTGTCTGTTTTTGCTCAGTTTTGACTACAAAAATTCTACCTATAAATCCTTAGTTCAACTATGTTTTATTTCTGTCTTTGATGAACTGAACAAAGAATTTGAGTCATTGAATTATTTATTCAACATTTAATCACCACAAACTGTTATTATAATGGGCGACAGGGTGGCTTAGTGGTTAGCACTTTCGCCTCACAGCAAGAAGGTTACTGGTTATTTTTGAGCCAGCTGGGTCAGTTGGCATTTCTGTGTGGAGTTTGCATGTTCTCCCCATGTTAGCGTGGGTTTCCTCCAGGTGCTCCGGTTTCCCCCACAGTCCAAAGACATGCGCTATAGGTGAACTGTATAAATTAAATTAGCTGTAATGTGTGTGCGTGAATGAGTGTTTATGGGTGTTCCCCAACACTGGGTTGCAGCTGGAAGGGCATCTGCTGTGTAAAACATTTGCTGAATAAGTTAGTGGTTCATTGTGCTGTGGTGACCCCTGATAAATAAAGGAACTAAGCTGAAAAGAAAATGAATGAATGAATGTACATATATATGTTATTATATTTATTCATTCAACCGTTTTGTTTCATTTCATTGTCCTTCGGCTTAGTCCCATTATTCATCAGGGGTCACCACAGAGCAATGATCCGCCAACTTATCAAGTGCATATTTTACACAGCGGATGCTCTCCAGCTGCAACCCAGTACTGGGAAACATCCATACATACTCATCCATACAAATACACTACGGCCAATTTAGTTTATTCAATTCACCTACACCGTATGTCTTTGGACTGTGGGGGAAACCAGAGCACCTAAAAGAAACTCAAGCGAACACGGGAGAACATGCAAACTCCACACAGAAATGCCAACTGGCCCAGCCAGGACTCGAACCAGAGATCTTCTTGCTGTGAGGCGATAGTGCTAACCACTGAGCCACCGTGTCACCCCTATTAAAAGCTTTTAAAGGAAGCCAATCTGTTTTGGAGCTGAAATAAATGTTCGGTAAATATATCAAGATCAATTTAGATGCAACTTGTGAAACAAATTTATTAACTATTATAGCCTTAAAGTTTATGCGTAATAAATTAGGCTAAATCAAATTAAATCAAATAATTCTTTCTTAAGCAACTTTTTGTAACATGTATTTGATGATTTTTGCATATCACACAATTTCTCAACCTGATTAATTATGCAACTAAATTAGACTAGTTAATTGCCTTATTTTGTAAGTAATTAGATTAAAATGAGTAATCCTCAGCTGTAGCATATACTCTTTAAAATCCAAAACAGTATTAATATTGATTGATTGCTCAATTAATATCTTATATATTTATATATATATATATATATATATATATATATATATATATATATATATATATATATATATATATATATATATATATACAGTTGAAGTCTGAATTATTAGCCCCCCTTTGATTTTTTTTCTTTTCTTTTTCAAATTTTAAGTTTTTTTCCAAATGATGTTTAACACAGCAAGGAAATTTTCATAGTATGTCTGATAATATTTTTTCTTCTGGAGAAAGTCCTATTTGTTTTATTTTAACCTAGAATAAAAGCAGTTTTAATTTTTTTTATGAACCATTTTAAGGTCAAAATAATTAGCCCCTTTAAGCAAATTTTTTTTCTATAGTTTACAGAACAAACCATCGTTATACAATAACTTGCCTAATTACCCTAACCTAGTTAACCTAATTAACCTAATAAAGCCTTTAAATGTCACTTTAAGCTGTATAGAAGTGTCTTGAAAAATATCTAGTAAAATATTATTTACTGTCATCATGGCAAAAATAAAATAAATAATTTATTAGAAATGAGTTATTAAAGCTATTATGTTTAGAAATGTGCTGAAAAAATCTCTTCATTAAACTGAAATTGGGGGGAAAATAAACAGGGTGGCTAATAATAGGGGGCTAATAACTCTGACTTCAATTGTATATATATATAATTCTCTAAATCATTACTTTTGGTTTCCATAATCCTGAATACTTCCCTCCATCCATAAACAACATCCCATACATCTTCACCAGGCACATAAAGGTGTCCTATAAACCCTGTGCAGAAACTCCATACACACAATAGGTACAGCAGACAGAGGCCGGTGGTCCATGTATATGCAAAACGCCACAGACAAACAATGTTCGTGTGTCACACCCCACGCAACACGAAAAACAGGAAACGCTAAAGCCATGGAGACAAAACAAAACTTTTCCCCAAACATTTGCGTCAACAGACACAGATCGGGTTCAGTGGAATCAAAGCTAAATTTGATACGCGGTGTCCAGTAACCAGAGCGAGGGTCTGTTCGAGGGGTCTGAGATACATGTGCGAACAGGTGTTGAAAATCACAGCCACGTTCAATACTTCCATCCAGCTGCACCATCAAGACCCGTCTTGATGTTTTTTTGTTGTCAACTTGAAAGATTCAATAGCTTGTACATGCACAAACAAAGCTTACTGTAACACATAAAGAGCACGCGTGTGTGTGTGTGTGTGTGTGTGTGTGTGTGTGTGTACAAATACAATCTGCGTTTTTACTCTGCACTTCTCTCTTATTGCCTCAGTGAGAACTTGAGACCTGAGCATTATGAATTTCTCCCTCTCATGTATCAGATTTCCACCAACACACACACACACACACACACACGCACACACACACACACACACACACACAGAGCCTATGAGGAGTCCCTTGCTTTTTGTTGTGCTTTAAAATAAGCCTTTGTTGAATTTTTCTCTTACATGCAAAAATGGCAAAGAACAAGAGCAATATGGTTGATTGTTCACAATGTGGCCTTGCGGAGGATTATACCTCCGAGAGGCAGATACAGAAGAGACGTCTGACAGTGTTGCTTTCATGTGCGTCTGGTAAAATAAGCCCCGTGCTGGTGATTGCCCCGGCCGAGAGGGGGATGAGGAGAAAGGAATGTATACAGCAATAGGCAGCCTAAGCTGTAAAAACTGAAAGCTGAGAATACAGGCCAGATCGGATATCAAGGAAGGTAGATGGAAATGAAAGCAGAGCATAGTGGTGCTGGGGGAGAAAGAAAGAGAGAGAGAGAGGGAGAGAGAGAGAGGGAGAGAGAAAGTGATATTCAGAGAGAGAGAGGGACAAGAGAAAAAAAGCAAGAAGGGAATGGAAAACTGTGGGTTGGGAGGAGAGAGAGGAGGAAAGTTGGTGAAGGGAGGAGGGAATTTTATCATGGTGTACAGTGACCTACTCTTGTTTCGGAGCGCAGGGTGTCTGATTCCCCCCGCCATCACAATCACGACACACACACAGAGAGAGAAGGAGATTTGCTGCTAAGGATCTTGTAACTTTTCTATGTCTTTTCAAAATGTTTTGCAGTTGATTTTGTTTCTTATATGGGAGGAAATATAGTTTTTTCAAATTAAATGCAGTGTATTATTTTTGGGGGTTTATCAGAGTGTGTGTAACTATTGGGTGGCCTTCAGAGGGAGGAGTGCAGGGATTTTCAGATTGCAATTATGTGTGTGTGGAGTAACAGGAGTGCAAAGTTCAGAGCTTTTGACTGAACACTAGCTGACGTATGAAAGACAAACACAAGCAAAGATGCACATGAGGATGTTTTAAATTGTCTTTGTTGTTCTCTGGTTTTGGGTTTGTAACAACTTTTCTAAATCTACTTACTTGTGCCATCACTACTTTTGTGATGGCCATTTGCATGATTTGTGAATACATTGGAAAGAATAATTATAGTTTTTAATATTTAATAGTGTTTACCCCCACTTAATTGTTGAAATGTTTTATATACAGTATATATCTTCTTGTCACCTATCCAAGTTTTAGGATCAACAAATAATAACTAGACTTCTAGTTGATCATTTGGTATCAAAAGTGGCTTATATGAAAGGTGAAGGTCTCTAGATTATGCTTATTTTACCAAAATAAAATATGATCAGGCCTTGATTTTTAATTATTTAATTAGAACAGTAAGATCTGACTTAGCTTAGACAAAAGTCTTATCACTTAACAGGAATAATTTACAGTATAGAATATAAATTCATGGTGCAGTGGAATAGAATGAATATTGTGTATGACTCCATGAGCTTGGAGGACTGCATCCATACATCTCTGCAATGACTTAAATAACTTATTAATAAAGTCATCTGGAATGGCAAAGAAAGCGTTCTTGCAGGACTCCCAGAGTTCATCAAGATTCTTTGGATTCATCTTCAACGTCTCCTCCTTCATCTTACCCCAGACATGCTCAATAAAGTTCATGGCTGGTGACTGGGCTGGCCAATCTTGTAGCACCTTGACCTTCTTTGCTTTCAGGAACTTTGATGCGGAGGCTGAAGTATGAGAAGGAGCGCTATCTTGCTGAAGAATTTGCCCTTTCCTGTGGTTTGTAATGTAACAGGCAGCACAAATGTCTTGATACCTCAGGCTGTTGATGTTGCCATCCACTCTGCAGGTCTCTCACACACCTCCATACTGAATGTAACCCCAAACCATGATTTTTCCTTCACCAAACCTGACTGATTTCTGTGAGAATCTTGGGTCCATGCCGGTTCCAATAAGTTTTCTGCAGTATTTGTCATGATTGGGATGCAGTTCAACAGATGATTTATCTGAATTCACCTTCTGCCACTTTTCCAAATGATCAACTACAAGTCAAGTTATTATTTGTTGCTCTATTAACTGAGATCTTTTAATTATATAGATAACATTATTTAGACAGATAAACAAACAAATAAATAAATGAATAAATGTACAAATAATATGGTATTTGTATTATATGTACAAAATCTTAAAAGCTCAATTACAGTTAATAAGTAACAGTTAACAAAAAACAGTTAAGTAAAACAAATTAAATAACAAAAAACTGTTAAATGTTTTTAAATAGTGTTTACATTTTCCTAAAAGTATTTTTTTTACTAAAATTGTCAAATTGACATAAATATATCAGGCCCGCAGCCAGAGGGGTTCGGGTGGTTCGGAAGACCCACCCCTTACTGGTCCAGAATTTGTCCCATACATGAGCTCATTTGTCCTATTTTGACTGCTATGCCATCATAAATAGTGAAAATAACCCATCGAAAAAGGCTTTAAGACCAAGAGAAATTCTCTGTTGGCTGTCGCTTCGGTGGGACTTCAGCTAATCAGTTCTGACCAATGCTAACAAGTATTTTCATTTCACAATCTGAGGTCGTATTTGTGAAGTGAAGTCATCATGTTCTACTGTATTGTTTGTAAATAGAAAAAACATTTTACAGGTGACTTTTATTCTAAATTTTGGTCCTATTTTGGTAAAAATAGTGCTTAAAATGTCACTAAAATGCAGTATTAATAATTTTAAAAAGTCTCATATTAAATAGAAAATGAGGCGTATAACTTCAAAAAGGTCCAGCTTTTAAGAAAAAAAAGAATAATTTCTTTCACCAGACTGGCTATGGGCCTGTGTGTGTATATGTATATGTATATATATATATATATATATATATATATATATATATATATATATATATATATATATATATATATATATATATATATATATATATATATATATTGTGTAGTCATATATTGTGTTTCCTTTAAAAAAGTTTTCTCAAAATCTCTTACACACTGCTCTGTTTTTAAAATTAATAATGATAAAGACTCACTGTGCCTAAAGCCTAGAGTGACCTCACCTTCGACCCTGTGCTGATGACGCGTGACCTCTTATTAGCGGTGTAATTCAGGTCAGCCCTCTGGAGGAAACTCTGGCCAACTCTAAACGGTGCTCCCAGACGATCAGAGCTCCAGAAGTGGCCAGAAACACTTTATAAGGCAGCTCAGGTGATGCAGGATTGATCTGTGCTGTGCTGATACAGTCTAGTAGGGTTTCCTGTGGACGGGGTGTAATTACCGCATTGTACCTGACCTTGTGAACTTCATCCTAAAGCACACGCCTCACCTTACAGACCAGAGACACAGGACAGACCCCTGCTGGACACACAGCGCAAGTGCAGACAACGAAATGCTAAAGTGATACACTGCTGCCAATACAAGTGCTTTTCATCCCTCTTGTGATTTTGAGATCTTAAGTCATTTTTAAAGTATTTTTTGTCAGCCTAATGTAAAGAAAACACAAAAAAAATACATTCAAATAGTTTATTTTGTCAACTTTGATTAATTTGTGTCTGTATATTTCAATGACAATATGCTTTTATTGTTTCTTTTTTCTCCCCCGGCATTGAGCCATAAGTCTCTATCCACCTTAGCAGCATGTAGATTTATTACAGTTTCATTTATATTTACATTCTGAAGATTTTAAAAGGAAGATGTGTTCATACACAATTATATACAGCATTTTATTTGACAGAAGAATTGTTTTCAGAGTTTGTGACATTAATGATTGAGTCTGATTTCATGCAGTGTTAAGATTTGCTAAAATGTATGCAAATGTGCATGAATATAATGAAAGAATGCCTCATTTACATATTTAAACAGCATTTTAGAAAATAATACAAAAAAATTTTGCATTTCTTAATATTTAAATAATATTAAATATAGTTTGTATTGGTCTAAAATAAATGTCAATATACAGAATGTTTTTTTTTTTGGAGTTTACAGTATTGTGGTGATATACAATATAAATTTTTATCGCCCATAAAAAAACACTTTAAGTATGTATAACTCCGACAACATATAAGATTAGAATGCTGATTGATTGACAGTTTGTATGTTTGATTGACAGTTGTTGACTCATGTCTCATCAGGTTCCGTCCAATCGGCCCCTCCCAGGGGTGGGGCAGGCAGGAAATCTTCATGGCAACTCGCCCTACTTGATGGTGAGAGCCTCCCTCAGACTGACTAAAACAAACAAAATGACTACAAAAGATATGGAAGTATAATAAATAAGCACATGTGTGATGTTTTACGCTCCTTTGTGGTATGAGAGATTGTAAAAAACTTAATTAAAAAAATTACTTAATTACATTTTTATGTAATTTACACAATTAATTTAATCTATAATTTAATCTTACTTATAGCTTCTATATATAAGAAACCAGCTCCTTGTTTTCTCTTAGGCTGAACATCAATTCAGATTTACAAACTCATATTAAGTTTTGATTCGATTTCTGATTCAATTCTGGATTCTTTATTTGATTCAGTGAATATAGATTTTATACAAATGCTGTTGCTATTTCAGTTTACAAATGCTGAATCAATGAAAAGAAATAACAGACCTGTATGTTATCTCTGTTTATGTTTTTATTTACTCAAAATATGGGCCATATTTATAGCTTTTGAGAATAGATATTGACTTAATCACAATGTTTTTTTTGGTTTTTAGTCAATGTTTGCTCTTTACACACATTAAGACAGCATTTACAAATACATTTATTTCTTTTTTGAGATTATCTTTAAAAATGTATAAACTTTGAAGATTTAAAAACATAAAAAACATATATACGGTAGGATTTTACTTCTAAACAATTTTCACTCACTTTTCTGAAAGTACTAGTAAATTTCACAAAAATGACAAGGAAACAAAACATATTTAGTTACTTATGAATGTGAGAGTGTATGGGTATTTCCTAGTACTGGGTTGAAGCTGAAAGGGCATCCGCTGTGTAAAACATATGTTGGATAAGTTCGCGGTTAATTCTGCTGTGGCGACCCTAGATTAATTAGGAGACTAAGTCGACTTATAATTGGACTTATAGCTACTCCATATATGAAACCAACACCATGTGTTCTCTTGGCTGGACATCAATTCAGATTCACAAGCTCAGATTTTGATTTGATTCAATATATGATTCAATTCTCGATTGCTGATTTGATTCAGTGAATATAGATTTAATACAAATGTTATAGTTATTTCAGTTTATAAATGTTGAATTAATGAAAATAAATCACAGACCTGTAAATTATCTCTGTTTATCTTTTAATTAAGTCACTATATGGGCCAGATTTATGACTTGATATTGACTTAACAACAATTGTTTCTTGTTTCTTTTAGCTCTGCACATAATAAAATCTCAATTTTATTCATTAAGACAGCATTTATAAATACATTTATTTCTTTATTTTGAGATTATCCTTTAAAATGTTTAAACTTTGGAGATTTAAATACACTGAAAAAAGATATATACATGGTAGGATTTTACATATTTTCACTCACTTTTCTAAAAGTACTAGTAAAATTTTACAAAAATGACAAAAAAACAACACTCAAAAACATTTTGTTGCTTGTTCAAACTACTTATTAAAATTTTTGTGACAACTTTTTAAATAGATTTTATTGTTTAAATGTTCAATCGACTTAAATTTGTAAAAAAAAAAATTAGGCTAACTTAATCGATTTGTGTTGGGACAGCATGAAGGAATTGTGTGTAACCTTGCATTTTTTTTACAGTGAACAAACAGCACCAGTACATTACAAATAATTAGAAAAACCCTTTCAGGGTACAGTTCTTAAATGAACCAATTATTTACTTATTGTGAAGTACATTTTAATATCTAAAGAACCATATTTGAACTGTAATGAACCTTTTGTGGAATGTAAAGATTCTATGAATGTTAAAGGTGAACCAATATAGAATGGTTCATTTTAAGAGTGCAGAATAAAGTAATACTCCAGTTAATCATACCTGAGTAATAAATGAAAAACTGTGCTCCATGTTTTATGGTGAGATATGTTATAGCTGCATGTCTTCTGCTCTGATTTGTTAAAAATGCTCTTTTTCTCTGGGTGTCTGGATTAGTGTTGTTTGCGAGATGCTTGTTTGATGCCCTGGTCAATCTATAGGCTCTCCAGATTTTGTTCTTAAAGGGATATTGAGCGGAAATGTTTGAAGCTATTTTCAGTCAGATTTTGTCCATGGATGAGTTAGTGGATTTCTTAGATGCTACTTCTGGCCTTGGTTCACAGCAGCCATGCAAACATAAGATTCCCTGTGGAGGTTTTTGTTTATCTGCATTGCAAAATCTGCCACTCAGAGTTTTTTTACATTGATTGTTTCAGCGCAGTACACCTCCCAAACAGACTGCAATTATTCACTCTTTCACAGTCCCTCTGTGTGTATGTGTGTGTGTGTGTAGGCTTATCAGGATAAATGTGTTATGAAAGCAGTAGTAGTTTTAGGAGAATAAACCCATCAGAATGATTAGAAATGTTTTGATTTTGATTGATTAAAAAAAAAGATTGTGAACTGTATTTATATTTTACTGTTTCTCTGCAGAGTTTTGCTGAAAACACCATGAATGAGTTGCTTGGATGGTACGGATACGACAAAGTGGAGTTACGAGATTCAGACGACATAGAGATCCGCAACTATCCTGATGTAGAAATGCGGCAACACATCTCTGTCCTGAAAGGTGAGATCTGATGCAGATACACCACTTTACCCTTGGCACACAGGAAAAGGAGGATTTACACAAGGAATATGCAGTAAATAGCAAAGAAAACTATCATGAATGAATGAAAATAGTACACTATTTGTCAAAATGTTTTATTTTTTTACTGTATATATATATATATATATATAATTTATTTATTTTTTCTGGGTTTGTCATAAATTATGGTACAAGTCCTGGTACTGAACCGCCAGTATTTTTTAGATTTGGGTTATTGTATGAATTATGGTTTCAAATTACTGCCAATAAGCAGAATAAATAAAAAAGTAAATTAGGACCAGGGCAACAGTTAATTAACGTTTTTTTTTTGTGCTTTTAGAAATTCCTTTGAACTTTCTAGTCATCACAAGAAGTAATTTATATTATATAAAAGTATTTATATTTTAAAGTAAAAATATAAAAGAAATGTTTCTTGAGCACCAAATGATCATATTAAAGTAATTTCTGATTGATCATGTGAAACTGGAGTCTAGAATAATAATGCTGAAATTGAAGTTGTCATTTTGTTCTTGTGTTTCTGTTTTCCTTTGCTTTAGTCCATGAGTACAAAATAAAATATTTATTAAAAGCAAAAGTTTGTTTCATTGTGCTTTTGGAGTTTTACTTACTGATGACTAAAATATACAGGCAGAAACATGAATAACAGCATAGTAAGAAAGTTGCAAGCCTGAAAGTACAATATTTTTGTTTATTTTCAGCAATATTGTAGTTGGGCCTGTAATCATTAGTTTTTAATATTAGTATTTCATTCATATTTATTTTATATTTCTACATTATTAATCAAACTTTTGTTTCAAGAGAACACACTTGGCGACGCAGTGGCGCAGTAGGTAGTGCTGTTGCCTCACAGCAAGAAGGTCGCTGGTTCGAGTCTCGGCTGGGTCAGTTGGCATTTCTGTGTGGAGTTTGCATGTTCTCCCTGCGTTCGCGTGGGTTTCCTCCGGGTGCCTCACAGTCTAAAGACATGCGGTACAGGTGAATTGGGAAGGCTAAATTGTCTGTAGTGTATGAGTGTGAGTGAGTGTGTATGGATGTTTCCCAGAGATGGGTTGCGGCTGGAAGGGCATCCGCTGTATAAAACGTGCTGGATAAGTTGGCGGTTCATTCCGCGGTGGCGACCCCTGATTCATAAAGGGACTACGCCAAAAAGAAAATGAATGAATGAATGAATGAATGAGTTCACACTTAGATATTGCTTGATAATAATAGCAAGTTTGGCACGCTGTCCCGGGAGAGAACCCTGAGCCCTACGGGCTGCAGCCTAGTCAATGAGCATGTAAGGGGGTCTGAGATCAGGTAGTTCTCGAGAGCACCCCCTGGTAAAGGAGGATAGGGGGAGATGGGGTGGATTGTGTGGGGGGGTAACTAGTAATGCTAGTCGGGTTATTTATAGTGAGTTTGGAATGATCCGATTGGCTTACTAATAATTACAGACGAGAGACCAACTGCAATCAATCATATCACATGCTGTGCTCCTCTTGAAATTAGTGTGCAACTTCACTAATAAAGGATGCTAAATAAAGTAAGAAAAGTAATCACATGTGAATAAGTATTTTTGAGTATATATTTTAAAATGTAACAAAAGAAAATAGGAATTTTCATGTGGTCAATATTTATAAGTTATTGATTGTATTTTCAGAGAAGGTACTATATCATGATATATATCATTATCAGGATCTGAGATGACAGATGACTAATATTGTGATATAAATTTTTGTCTCCCAGGTTGTCATATTGAAATGCCATTTTAGTTGAGAACAGTGCTGTGTGAATGACTCCTTAATCTAGACACAATTCTCACCTTGTTCATTGCCACAAATACTGATTATTCCCACGGTTCGCTTGTTCTGTCCTCATTATCACTTTTTTTTCTAGACTTCAGTTCAGTGTCTTGTGTTTTGTGCTGTTTTGTTATTGCCTGAGCTCTCCGGTGTGGGCTATCTTTCTTGTTTTTGTGTTTATTAAAAGGAGTACTGCAAATAGGTCTCTCTCCACTTGATTTGTTTGGCCTGCCATGTCAATTAGTAGTGGCGAGATGAAGGTGCGCAAAGCTTTGAAGCTTTCCTGCCAGATGTGTTGAAAAGTGGTTAATTTCTCAAGGCTTTGAATGCACATAAGGGACACCTGCTGGTCACTGCAAATTTGGTCAGTAGCGAGACTGCCTGAATGTGTGTTTCATGGCTGATGTGACACGAGTCTTTTAAGTGTTTATACTCAGGGTTGCTTCATGATGTTTCATAATTTTGCATCTGGGAAATGTTTTTGTTGAACATGATGGAGCTATTTAGGCAAAATAAAAGTGGTGAAAGTGTTTAATGTGGACTAGACAAAGGCCTGTAAAAGTGCTTACAACTTGCCATCTTCATCAACTCTAATATGATAATTTGCTGCTCAAGATCAAGGTTGTCAGGCCTCATAACAAATCCTGCACAATAACCAAAAAAAAGTGTCCTAAAACTGTCCCATTCTATGTTAAAATGACCGTTTAGAGAGCTGACAAACATGTATCACATTCCCATTGTTAAAAACTACCTGCTGCAAGAAAATAAGCCAATTTCTTGGTGATTGGGTAGAAATTGGGTCACATTTTATTTTGATGGTCCATTTGTTGAGTATAAGTTGCATTGCATCTACATGTCAATTAATTCTCATTAGATTATAAGTAGACTGTTAGGTTGGGGTTAGTGTAAGTTGACATGTACTTGTAAAGTTTCTTATAGTCGAATGTCTGTTGAATGAGCAGCATCAACAGATATTAAACAGACAATCTACTAAAACATAAATGGACCATCAAAATAAAGTGTTACTAGAAATTGTGAAGGAAATAAGTGATATGGAAGATTGACATTTATTTTGACACTTAAAAAAATACTTTTTTCTAAAACATTGGAAGAAATGGATTTATTACTGTAGATTGATTACAATGCATTTAACAACTGTTGAATGCATTGAATCTGGAACAATGTAAACTCCTCAATGTTGTATCTTTTTTTGATCTGTTATTATTATTTTTGTAATTGTTTATTATTCCACGTGGAATACAGTATGTTTTGTTGTAAAATTTAAAAAAGTTTTCAATAAAATTAAAGTAAATTAAATATTCCAATTTCTGTTGGACTTGGCAACACAGCTTGAGAGGAAGACTATAATGAAACTTCACAGTATTGTTGATTTTACTTGTCTAGCCTAGGTGAGCATAAAACTCTTTGTTGTGTAGAAAATAATTTGTATAAATATCATCTGTAGGGCAACACGGTTGTGCAGTGGGTAGCGCTGTCACCTCACAGCAAGATGGTCATTGGTTTGAGCCCCGGCTGGGTCAGTTGGCATTTCTGTGTGGAGTTTGCATGTTCTCCCTATGTTCGCGTGGGTTTCCTCTGGGTGCTCCGCTTTCCCCCACAGTCCAAAGACATGCAGTACAGGTGAATTGAATAAGCTAAATTGGCCGTAGTGTATGTGTGTCACGATCGCTAGCGATCTAAACACCATAGATCGCTGGAAAACATTCACAAGGGCTAACAGACTTCAAATCTGCCATTTTATGGACTACATATTCAGTCATGCAACACAGACACACACCTGCTCCAAGTCTCCACTGATTATACTCCCACAGCTGATGCTGCTTTTGGACTGATTACACAGATTATATATACACCTCTTATACACACAGTTGTGGCTGAGTCTTCTGTAACCAGGGAAGTGACACTGACAACAGAGGTGCGGATCCACATGCAGGTTTATAGGCGAGGTCAGGTAAGGCAGGCAAATGGTCAGAGGCTGGTGGCAGACAGGGATAAATAGATAAACTAGGCGAGGATCAAAACATGGCAAAACAAGACAAAGGAAAACACGTTGTAATGTCACTAGAACAGATAACAAGACTCAGCATCAGTGAGTGTTTCTGTGTTGTTTATGTAGTGCAGTAATCAGTCCAGAAGCAGCATCAGCTGTGGGAGTCTAATCAGTGGAAACTTGGAGCAGGTGTGTGTGTGTGTGTTGCATGACTGAATATGTAGTCCATATAATGGCGGATTTGTATTCCGTTAGCCCTTGTGAATGTTTTCCAGCGATCTATGGTGATCGCTGGTGATCGTGACAATGTGTTGAATGAGTGTGTATGGATGTTTCCCAGTTGTGGGTTGCAGCTGGAAGGGCATTTGCTGTGTAAAACATAAGCTGGATAAGTTGGTGGTTCATTCCGCTGTGGCGATCCCTGATGGACTAAGCCAAAAAGAAAATGAATGAATGACTGGTCTGCAACCCAGTAAATTTTCAAAGAAAGTTTTAGTACCTAACTATACCTTCTGGACCCTCTGAACACTTGACACTAATATGCAAAACATGCATTTTTTTATATCTTATTATCATCCTTTGAATTCCCCATAGGTCCACTGCAGCAGGTTAATTTCGAAAACCTGTTTGCCACCACAAAGAGGCTAGAGGGAATTCTGGGATGTTAATAAGACACAAAATCCTGACAAGGACAGGACCGAAAACAAGGACTGTCAGATTTTAAACGTTGTTAAAAAAGTGCACAAATTCCCGAACTTCCTCTGCCGTTCCCCCGAGAGCAGCGTGATAAACCCACAGCTTTATCTGCGCACCCTCCATGCTGTCTCCTGGCTGGCCTCCGTGCCAGAGCATTAGAGAGTCTTAAACTGTCAGCCATTTTTTTCGTTGGCCCTGTGGGGACAGAGAAAGAGACGCCGAAACAATGAGCTGGCTAATTCCTCTCTAAGTCTATACTCCAGCCTCCATTAAAGAAAAATGGTGATTTAGGCATTAGACGGCTCCCAGCTAACATGCTCTCAGCCCCATTTCTCCAGTCTACCACGCCTGCCATGTGACGCTCACCGTAATTACTTTCTGCCGTCAGACAAATCCACAGCCACAGATTACGATATTTCACTATTGTTAGTTGACGTTGCTGGAAGTGGAGAGATTAGGCGAAGGACAATCAGACTTAATTAACTCGTTTAGCCGTGATCGTCTCTAAACGAGCGTGCAGTTAGAGTTACAAATGGGCTTTTCTGCTATCTGCCGGTTATCTGTTTGGCTGCCCTTGGTGAATCTTGTCTTATTTGCCGCAGGTGGGTTTGAGTGTTTGTTGTGTGAAAATGTCATCTCGAGATTCTGTAAAGCTATTTAGTCAGTTTACTGGCACGTAACAGGTCAAAACACTAATGAGAGGTGTACTTTGGAGATACTGCTAGAGCCCTAATGTAAGTTTGAATGACAATGGGTAAGTAAAAATGAAAAAATAAGTTTTTAATTAACATACAGATGACAATTTTGTTAATGATTTAGATGTTTTGTAATGCTATTTTTATCGCTTGATAATGCATAATAAGGTTTTCTTTTACTTTATTTATAGAAGTTTTTATGAAAACATAACACCCAATAGTGCACATCATGTATATGTTAACAAAATTATCTCAGTGTTATTACCTGATACTAACTAGAACATGGTCCAAAACACTAGCAAACAATACAGTATATATACAGCACCATCAAAAAAAAAAAATAATAAAAAAAAATTAAAAATAAAATCTTAGCCAGACCAATGAAATAAGAAACAAAATAGAGCAACATGTAAAAAGGAAGGAGAAAAAAAATAATTACAGAAAAAAGTAATTACAGAGACATTGTTAATATATACATTTAAGGAAGGGGCCCCATATTTTATCGTACACTTCTGTTTGCCAAATGTAGAGAACCATAACCTTTCGAGCTTGAGGGCAGAAACCATTTCAGCTAACCATTTAAAAAAGCTAGAAAGTGTTGTGGATTTCCACTCCGTCAAAATCACTCTCTTGGCCAGCACCATGCCAAACATAAGAGGGAGTTGTTGATGTTTAGGCCAAGTTAGAGCCTGGTCTGTACATCCAAACAACGCAAATTCCACAATAATTTTAATGTCCATTTCAAAAGCCTGAAGATACTTTTCCAAAATTCAGATACTTCTGGACAGGACCAGAATATATGATTATAGGTCCTGACCGCACCTTTGCATCGATCACACAAAGGAGAGATAGAATGATACAGCTTATTAAGTTTGCATAATAAGGGTTTGATTGGTGTCTTCGAATTATATGAAATGTCACACAGCAAAAGCACACTTTGCTGGAGGGAAGACAAGATATTTGTATAAGAATAGCCAATAAGAAAATCATCAGAATTACAGATTTTAAATGATGTGGGAAAAGACAAATCTTGGTCTTTCCCTGCAGTTGTCTTTGTTTTTTGCAGTTAATAAAATAAGTTGTCCTATGTATTTCTTTGTGTTTGATTTTTTTAATCAGGCTCAGCTAAATTTATACTACTATTTTATATTTTTTAGCCTATATATTGATTATTAGCTTACAAATGTAAAGAGATATCATTTATTGGAGCATCCATAAATGAAACACTAGGGGCCCTATTTTACCAGTCTAGGTGCAAAGTCTGAAGCACATGACGCAAAAGCATTAAGGGTCTGTCCGAATCCACTTTTGCTGTTTCAAGGACGGTAAAATATGCTTTGCGCCGTGGTGCATAGTCTAGCATTGTTGTGCTTGTTCTCTTATTGAGTTATGGGTGTTTTTTTAGCATAACGTGCATTAAACCACTCAGAGTATTATCTCACATTCCCTTTAAGAGTCAGTTGTGTCACGCCATGGCACATTTGCTAATTTACACGGTGGACTTCGTAAGTGGAAAAACTGAATGCTTTACCAGCGAGCAAACGGTTAAACAGACCATCTGCAGAGCGGGGGTAAAGAACGAGGCTCCTCCATTTAGCCTCTTTACTTTCTCTTTATTTTCTCTTCATTCTACTTTACTCCTTTACTTTCATGGATAAGGAAGTGTTTTACGCACACCGCTGAAGACATCCATCAGCCTACATATTTAATTTTGTTTGTTTAGTACAAAGATTTGTTTCAAAACTATTTCTAAATTCAGTTCTAATTTCCAGCAAACAAATAAACGAACAATAATAACGAAGTGTGGTTATATCCAAGTTATATCCAAACACACGTCCTATTCTTATGCCCCATATAGTTATGCATGATCCAAAACCAGACAGGTGGACAAATATAAACTTGTTTTCATTAAAACAAATATAAATACGCTTATAAAATACTGCTACTAATTAAAACATTATAAGAAAAATGCAAGTGGTCATGAATAAACTGAAAACAAAGTGCCAACAACGCACCTTAACACAATGCACCTTTTTAGACTGGAACACCCACGAGTCAACAAAGTAGTGCAAATGGATTTGCTATTTTAACAACGTGGTGCAAAACGTGAAAATTAGGGTTGCAACAAATCGCGCCAAACACATCTTACGCCTTATTGCGCCATGTGTAGGATAGGGCCCTAAGTGTCTGTACTCGTAATGCCCTTTAGTTCACCATTGTTGTCTGGTACAGGTATATACCTATAAAAATTAAACATTTTTCACTTTTATTTAAAAAGTTTTATGTAAAGTTATAAAAAGTAAAGGAATTATAATAATAACAATATGTGTAGTTTAGCATCTTCATACACCATGTTTGTTGAATAAGCATGCTAAATCTTTAATCACTGTAAAAAAACTTTTCACATAATTTTTGTAATGATATTTTCCACTTAAAACTAATAATAATGATAATAATGAAAATTAATACTTGACTTTATCCATTAGGAGATTATTAAACAGTGTTACGTTGATATTAGATAATATACCAGAGTAAAACCAGACTTGTTTAGTTAAAACAATGCCCAAATAAATAAATGAAAATTGAAAGAAATTTAGCCTGTGATGTCAGAGGAAGTAAAATGTTGCTGTTAGATTTTAATTAAATGTTAAGAAAACGTTATGCTTACAATAGCATGGTAAGGGGATGTTAAATACTTGATTCCGATTGGCTGAAGAACATTTTAAGGTTATTCATGGCAGTTATTTTCATATTAGGGCACAGTTAAATCCAGGTAGCTCTATTGTCAGTTATTCCTTACGTATTGATTATGCTGAATTAATCATTTTCATTTTTTGACATCCAAACCTACTAATGGCATTTCGCACAACAAATATAGATTCCGCTTACTTCACATATTTCACACCATGACTGATTTGTGAGACATAAATGACTCACCATCACCTCTCTCTCTCATCTCTAGAGAACTCTTTGCCAAAAGCGTCCACATTGGAGAACAGCAGTGGTTCTCCTCCACACGCCAACAGCTCTGGCTCTACTCCCACATCACGCAACGGAGTGACAGCCGAGACATCTGTAAACCCCTCCTCCTCAAAGGAGCATGGAGGCCTGCCAATCATAGTGCCCTTAATCCCACCCCCTCTCATAAAAGCACCAGCAGGTAAGAATCACACTCACATTTTCTGAGCATCAAACCTGCACACACAAACTGTACAAAATAGGTTTATCATAGGTCCATATGGGTTTTTCATGCTTTCATACAGGCGAATGTAACTCCATGTGTGTACTTTTATAAATAAGATGTGTGTCGAGATGTTTGTAACCATATTTATGAGGCTGGCGAAGTTTACTTAGTAATTGCTTGTCCATTTGTGTACATCTAATGTTGTTTATTTGCTAAAGACAGCAGAACTGATCGTAGTTAAGTCCTCATATGCTAAAATGAATGTATTTATTTGACTGTACATGTATAAATTAGTAAAGCATTACATTTTATATCACCACTTAAATCTACAAATGAATCTTTAGTGCAACAACAAAAACTATATTTATATCAGAGCTGTTAATGTGAGTTTGCATTAAGAATTGAATTTCAAAGAATATTGCCATATAATTATAGTAGGAAAAGACACATATAGATTTGTCTGTTAAAACACAAAAACAAATACAAAGTAATGAAAAAAATGACTCTAATCAGACTGTTGTTTTTTTACGCTTATGAACACCAATGAAAAACAATGCAAAATGTTCATTCTAATTTACAATAAACAACTTAGGTCCTATATAAATACCCACAATACAGTCATTGTCCTTGATCAATTGTCTGTATACACAATGTATTTCCTGTATTTGACCCAAGTGTTCAATGGTCATGGAGACTGTGAGTGTGTGCAGAAGTTTTGATTAACCAATGACACACAATGTAGTGTTTTAAAAATGCAAGTAAAGCTTTATTGGCTTTGATTACCCATTTAATACTTTGCCCCTTTTAATTAAGCATCAAAATTTCTTTTCAGTAATCCTTGTGAATGACATTTTAATTGTGGTGCTTCTAATTATGTGAAAAAAAGCAGTTGCAGCATTTTCTAAAATACTTTCTCAGTATCAATATGCAACACAATCTATATGCAATGTTTTTTTTTTTAATTAAAAGTACTTACACTTCAATTTCCTGATGAATGATGGGAATGAAGTAGTCACAAAAACTGCTCCAAAGCAGTGCTAAGAGATGTGAGATTTTATGTACATTTAGTGATGTTTTACAAACAAATTTCAGGAGGAGCACAATCAGTCTTTGACGAGGCTAATTCATCACAGACAATCATTCTATTATCCAATCAGCTCAAGACCAAACTCCTATAAATAGTCAAACACGTCATACCTCTGTTTTCTCTGAACTTTAGCATCCCTCCACCACCCCAACTCCACACTATTAAACCCGATACCTACTTAAATCTGAGAGGTAGTGTTCGGGAGCCGGGCTAGACACTGTGCTCGGACCCTATCTCTTTTTATCCTGATAAGGGGAATAATACGAGTTAGGGTGTCTTTCCGAGCTCAGCACCCTCTCCTCGGATAGCATGCCAAATACGCATGTTCTGTTTAGTCAAATATCTGTGACTGTGAACTCGTGAAGTGGCTTCTTTGATACTTCCCAGATCTGGGACCCTTGCACACTTACTATCGCTAGCATACACTTTCAAGTGTCCAAGACTGCAAGTGTGGATGCATGAAGGGTGTCTTCAACACAGGCTCATTGGGAATACCTGCTCAGGGCTAAATATTTGGAAACCGCAAATACATGCCTTGGCATATGTTTGCCGACAGTTTCTGAGTAAAATGAGCACTATGTGGCAGTTTGACGTTGGCAACTTTTGTTTTGTTTTTTTGCTACAAGGGAATGCTATGCAAAAAGAAAGCCCTACCCCTACTCAATGTTTTGTTTCAGTTGAATGTACATCAACAAGCTGAAATAAAAGTCTTAAGGTCTTTGCACACTGAAGTCTGAAATTTGCGAATGCGTTTTTTTTGTATTCATATGCGAAAAATTCGTCACATAAGCAAACCTTGCACACTAAGTCTGATGTATATTAATTAATCCATTACCAAAAAATGCAAAACATTTCAGAGTCAGTTCAAGCAGCAATGCTTTGTTCTGCTCTCTTCTCCAAAGTAGAAAAAGAAAGATGAATAGGCTGGGAGAGTTGAGCTTATTGTCAAAGAGCTGCGCTGAATTATCCCCAAATACAAAGTATATTTCAGGAAATCAGTGGAATTTTGATATATTGCTTGTGATACTTCACACATTCATGTACGTAAACAAATCCTGAACAGAGACTGGCAAAAATAAACGGTGGCCACGTTGACGTGTCAAAGAACGAAAGCGGACTATGCATTCTGTTATAATGTTTATTGGCAGTACGTCTAGTGTATGGACACACACACCGAACAGCAGCAGGGCAGAGGTGAGCCAGTCACTGAATCTAGCATATAGGGGTTCTCAACTTGCATTCTGTTTTTAGCTTTTCGATGGTACGATGGCTCTGAACTGGCAAAACACCTCTCAAAGTGCTTTTTTGGATTTGAAAAGCAGAAACAATCAAACAAAATTTTTTTTATGATGGACGGAAGTTTCGGAGGCAGTGTGTCAATACAATGATCAAATTTACTTATTAATGAACGAAAAATTTAGATTCAGTGTGCAATAACCTTTATTTTAAAATTTCTGATTCACAGGGAATTTAAACCTTAAACTTAAAACGGTGCTTTCACACCAGGCTTGTCATTTTAGACCTGGCCTTTTTTTCTGCTTTAGATCAGTTCTTTTGGGCACTTGTAAACATGGCAATCTCATCCAGACCTACAGCAAAACAAGTCTGAAATTACCAAAGTGGTCTCAAGTTGGTTTATTGACAAAACTAGAATTTAATGCACAGTGTAATGAATTATTCAATGCTATCTCACACCGATTCGTAACTTTTTGATTAAGTGCACAGGTGTCAGACTCAGTTCCTGAAGGGCCGCAGCTCTGCACAGTTTAGTTCCAACCCTAATTAAACACAGCTGATTAGGCTTGTTGAAACCTACAGGTAAGTGTGTTGAAGCAAGTTTGGAACTAAACTGTTCAGGGCAGCAGAATTTGACACCTCTGATTTAGTGCTCATCTTGATCTCATTTGTACATTATAATATCATTTGCTCATCCCCCAATGACGGTTGGGTTTAGGGGTGGGGTTTGGTGTCACGCATCCTTTTTAAAAATAGTACATTTTTGTGCAACTGAATTAGCCACTTAACTGACAAAACACAAAATAGTTCTGTTCCCTTGTGAGCTCAGGCTGAATTATTACATACACTACATTTAAAATAGCAGAGTTTGTTTTTCTAATGCCTATCAGAATGAATTGTGAGTTATCCTGGAAGAAAGTCAATGTGAATGCCAATGTTTAATTGAATAAAATACCAAAGAAGCCTTGATTCTTGCACAGAATGATAAGCTAATATGAGAACAGCTATAAGGAAAGCCACAATAAGCACCCAAACTACTTTCTATACATTCTGACGGATGACTGATATGAGTAGAATCCTGGAACATAAACCAGTGCACTCTGACCAATCAGATGAGAGTTTACCTTCATGTGACAAATTTAGTCTGTTTATAAAGTGAACTAAACCAAGATGAAATGGTAACACTATAAAAGCTTTAATCGCAATTTTAAAAATCCAAGTATAGATATACTATTAGTTACTGACTGGGAGTTGAATACTAACTTGAAATCTTTTTTGTATTTAGCAGTATACAATAGATCAAGTTATACTTGCCCACAAATGTAAATATAATTTTGGCAATAAGCCACTGAGAGTGTGTTCTCATTGTTGGCTGAGAGTGTGTGTGATGTAGCGCAGCAGACCGAAGTCATGGTGTCTAATGGGACGGCACCACGGTGAGGTGCATCACTAACCCAGTGTATGTGCACTGGTGTATGTATGTGTGTGCGCTCGTATTTCTGTGTGCGTTAATGTGTGTGATGTGGTGAGAAACAGATGGTGTAGACTCGCTAACTACCACAGCAACAGAAGCCAATCCCCCCTCCCCGTCCCCATCCCCGCCCCTTGCCCGTGGCCCTCGTGAATAATTCATGAGCATGCGCATAGTGACAGAGGGCTTTTGAAGTGCAGGTATGTGCTGCTCCACCACCGGATGTTTCTCAAACACACACACACACACATATTTGCACAAACTCTCTTAAATTCAGGGTTCGGAATTGAAGCAATGAGTCTGTGCTGAGGAAAAACAAACCGAATCACCATGGCAACTGTTTTATATTTGAATGTTTGTGTTTTTGAGGGTTGCAGAAGAGCACTTTCACACTGTATGTTGCAGTTTGTAAGGCAAGTTTTTCTCTCTTAATCTTTTTATATACTTTTCCAGCCTGTTGAATCTGAGCTTCTTTTATCTCATTTTAATTTATGAATGAGGTGCTGTTCAACAATTCAACATGCCTCATTTACCTTATTGCTTTATTACTATTGACTTCACTATGTGCTTTGTTGTAAGGTTTATGTGAACTAACTCTGTGGTTCCCAAAGTGGGGGTCACAGGACAATGAGGAGGGGTCACTTGGTGATTTCCAAAAATCAAATTCCTTTTATTAAACTATTATAATTACCATATTTTATCCAGAGTGGACATTTCAGCAAGGCAATGGTCGAAAACACAGCCAAGGAAACTCTCAAATGGTTTCAGAGAAAGAAAATCAAGCTGTAGAATGGCCCAGCCAATCCCCTGACTCCAATATAAAATACAGAATAAAGATCAGATTTGATCAGACGAGACCCACAGAACCATCACTTGATGTGATACACTCTGATGTGAACAACTCACACCTGAGCAATGCATGTGACTTCATTCTCCATATGAGTCATTTTTAAGCTGCCATCATTAACATTTATATAAAGTATTAAATACGTTTCAGTAGTTCAGCACTTTCTCCTTGTGTCATTTTATTGTTATAACACATAACTCTTTATTTATTTGTTTTTTTTGTATTATTTTTATGTTAGTATTGTTTGGGTTTTTACCAAAATCTGGTTCAATTCCATGTTAACAGCTCCATTAGAAATATTATTCCCAGGAAAAAACATGACGTGTTCAATACTTATTTTCCCTGCTGTATGTGTGCACATAAAGGAACTTGTTTCCATTTTTACATATTAACTATAGAGTTTGACAAGGTCTCAACCAGGCTAACTGGTTGACCTAGTGTTATATTTCAGTCTAGTCTTCCTTTTTTTGCCAGAAATTGCAGAAATCACTTGGATTCCTTGCGCTGCTTTGTTTAATTTGCTTAGATTAATTAATGAAGTATGCTATATGTTCAGAGTATACCCTATGAAGGCACGTTTAGCATAACTCTGATTGTTATTTTAATCCATAACTTCCTCTACTCACTCATTACAAGACAGAAGAGAAAAAGCGAGGGGTGAGAGGAAAGGTGAAGTCTAATGGGCAGACATTTTCTCTCTGCACGCGCACATTTATCTGATCATTAAGCATCTGCTAGACGGTGAGAGTGTGAAAGATCTCTGAGGAGAAATCATTTGACTCGGCCAGACACTTTAAAATGATCACATGCCGCATGTCAGATATGAGATTCACATCCAAAAAATTAACAGTTTTGAATCAGTGGGTTTTTGTGGCCCCTAAAACCACACTCACCCTAAACACACATTTACATACAGTACAACAAACTTGAACGCTCGTGGCCGCAAGCGCTCTGGTTGTTAGTCGAGCATGATGGGACGGATCTGATATGTTGTGGCATACACTGTGATGTAGGCAGATTGACTGACGCACACACACATTGAGGAATATACAATCCTATGTAGTCTTGATGTGTGTGGGGTGATGCGTGATGACAGGTTTCTCTTAACTCCTTGTTGGTTGGTGATAAAAAGATTGCCCGTGGCCTTTGTACATGCTGAGTGTATGCATTGTAAACTGTCTGCCTGTAATATAAAAATGGATGAATCAGTGTAAGATTACTGTTAAATAGTTGATGTAGTATATGATGATATCACAGTTATCTGTTGACTATGAAATATAAAGGAACCTCAGTCTAAACTACTTGCTAATTATGTATCTTTGTACTTAAGGATTTATTTCCATTGGTTTCTGTTGTCCCGTGACTTGCCTAATTAACCTAATTAAGCTTTTAAATTGGATTTTAAGCTGAATATTAGTATCTTGTGAAATAATTAGTAAAATAGTATGGACTGTCATTATGGCAAAAGATATTAGCTATTAGACATTAGTTATTGAAATTTTATCTTTAAAAATGTGTTGAAAAAAATATTCTCTCCGGTAAAGAGCACTTGGGAAATATTTGAAAAAGAATTCTAATAGTTTAGTCTTCAGCTGTATGTAGGATGTATTTACAGTACTCAGCATATATAAGTACACCCCTCAAAAATCTCTCTTTTAAATTCATATTTTTAATTGGAAGCTATAGAACATTATATTTGTGCATATACATTAGGTTATTCGGTACTGAAGCCAAATCTGGAGCTTATCTAACAAAATAATTTACAACGGTCCAAAAACTAGTACAGCCAAATTTATTTTATAGAAAAATATTAAATACAAATTTTAAAAAGAGGAAAAATCAAGAGAAGCAAAAAAATGAAAAATTTAGTTGAATATTTTGCTTGAATTAATTGTATTATCTTTCAATTTCTAAATATGTTCGGTGACTAAAATATTATTGTAATAAATATATCTGTTTATTAAATCTGTTTTGTTTATTCAGTCACTCATTTTCTTTTCGGCTTAGTCCCTTTATTAATCAGGAGTCGCCACAGTGGAATGAACCGCAAACATATCCAGCACATGTTTTACGCAGCAGATGCCCTTCCAGCTGCAACCCATCACTGGGAAACATTCATACACTCTCATTCACACACATACACAATGGACAATTTTAGCTTACCCAATTCACCTGTACTGCATGTCTTTGGACTTGTGGGGGAAACCGGAGCACCCGGAGGAAACCCACGCGAACGCGGGGAGAACATGCAAACTCCACACAGAGATGCCAACTGACTCAGCCGAGGCTCGAACCAGCGACCTTCTTGCTGTGAGGTGACAGCACTAGCTACTGCGCCACTGCGTCACCCCTGTTTTGTTTAAATGCACCAAAATACATTGCCTATATTTACTGAGAAATGGATAAAAATATTAATTTTCAAAATGGGGTGTACTCAATTATGCTGAACCCTGTATATATAGCAAGAAGTGATATATACAGAAATTCTTGAAAATCCATAGTCAACAAATAACTGTAAGCTGTATCAGGCACATGCAATTATTTGAAGACACAATTAACTGACAAAACCAGATCATTTTACAAAAAAGACAAGCCACAGCTTACCATGAAATATACAGTGCTCAGCATAAATGAGCTTCCCTCTGGTGGGAGGTGTAGAGTCCCTAGTGCAGGTTGAATTGATATAAGAAATCCTTTGTACCAGTTTCAGTGGGTTTATTTAACAAGAGTTTATCTTATAATTATTGTAACTACTGTATTTTGTATTGTTTTTATGGAGTGTCTGCAGCAATATGGTGTTGCCCATAACAAATTCCCTTTCAAGGACAATAATTGGACACTTCTCATAAGTTATATTGCTACATTAGCTCCAGATTTGGCTTTGGTACTCACTAATTTAATGTATATGCACAATTATAGTGTTCTAAAGCCTTCTATAGAAAATATTAATTTAAAAGAAAGGTCTGTGAGGAGTATACTCATATATATGCTGGTCTCTGTAGGTATATTTTAACATACAAAAATACACAGAAAATCAGAAAAGAACATAAAATATACACTGGCCATCAATTATTAATAGTTTATGGTTCTCAGCTAGGGTGGCACGGTGGTTCAGTGGGTAGCACTGTCGCCTCACAACAAGAAGGTCACTGATTCGAGTCCCAGCTGGGTCAGTTGGCATTTCTGTGTGAAGTTTGCATGTTCTCCCCATGCTGGCATGGATTTCCTCTGGTTTCCCCCACAGTCCAAAGACATGCGGTACAGGTGAATTGAATAAACGAAACTGGCCTGTAGTGTATGTGTGTGAATGAGAGTGTATAGGTGTTTCCCAGTACTGGGTTGCAGCTGAAAGGGCATCCGCTGCGTAAAACATACGCTGGATAAGTTGGCGGTTCATTCCACTCTGATGAACCCTGATGAATAAAGAGACTAAGCTTAAGGAAAATGAATGTCCGAATGAATGAATGAAGTTGGCGGTTCATTCCGCTGTGGCGACCCCTGATGAATAAAGGGACTAAGCTGAAGGAAAAAGAATGAATGAATTGTTCTCAGCTGTATTTGATCAGCAGCCTGCACATTCTCCTCTACATTCTTCAGTATGTTTCATTGATCGTTGTCATTTTCTGCAAATAGACTGCACTAAATCATCATTTAAAATTTTGAACACACTATATATTTAGTTTATAAAATAAAGCACAAATGAAATGATTTTTCTCAAACTATGAAGCTTTTAAAGGCAAACTCAGAAAACAGAAATTAACCTTGAAGTGGTCGGTCATGTTTCAAATGAACAAATACATAGAAAAGCTTTCCATTCTTCAAGCACAACTTCACAATATGCTTAGAAAATCTGCAGCAGCGAACAAAAAGCCAGGGTTTACCTATAGGCCAGACATCAGTTTAGTCCACCACTCTGTGTTATATCTTCAACTTGCTGTATCTTTGTTTCAAATACCATCTGAATAGACCCTGATGTGTTCTCTCTGTTTTTCTCTCTGTCTGTCTGTCTGTCTCAGAGGAGGACTCGTCTAATGTTCAGATCATGTGTGCGTGGTGTCAGAAGGTGGGAGTGAAGCGTTATTCTCTCAGTATGGGCTCTGAGCTCAAGAGCTTCTGCAGTGAGAAATGCTTCGCTGCCTGTCGACGTGCCTACTTCAAACGCAACAAGGTGAATGCACAGTCTCCGCCTCTTCCTGTCCCCTCAGCCAATCAGGCTCTTTCTGTCTGATGTCACTTCTTCTGTTCTGCCTTTACTCCTGTTCTGTGTTACTACATTCTCTGCACAATGACACCTACTCATTTAAATTAGAAATTATTTTTGTATATATGTAAATTGTAAACATGTATCTTTAATAATCAGACAGAGATACAGTTGTGAGATTAATACGCAGGTGTTGTTTATATAGTGAGTCAATCATTTTTCACTAACAGCAATCTATGTCTGTAACAGGAATCTATGTCAGTTTCTATGAAGTTAAAGCTAGTCATTTTTCATTTTCAGTTGATAGTATTTTATACTTTGTACACAAAGGCAAGCTGATGGCATGGGTCATTACTAATATGGAGTCTGAATACATCAAATAACTAGTATTTTTAAACATCACCTTACATCATTTTTGTTTTTTATATATTATTTACACAATTTATTACATTTAATTATGAAAGCATTACAGCACAAACATACTTGAATATTAGCCATGGGTTATTATGTATGTTTTTGATATTTGTAAGATACTAAATTTGTGCTTATTCTTTAATTTTATTTCTGTATTTTTCTTGAAATGAACCAAATAATTATTCTAATAGGTTTGTAAACATTTAAGATGCATTAATGTGGTTTATCTTTATCCAGAACCGTCCCACATGTGGGATTGTTATTTTTGTGGGCCTCGGAATACCTTCTTACATATTTAGAACGAACAGAATTTAGAATGTAACTGACACGTAACTGCCAGGAAAGAAAATTTTACATTGGCCACTCTTCTTAAGCCCCGGTCCGATCACACGATTTTTAATGTCGGTTACGAAAGTCACTATGTCAGATCATGCGATTATTTATTCATTTTTTATTTTTTCCTTGATAAAATCTTGATTTGTGGTGGGTAGCAAATGTGCCAGACTACACGTTCCTTCACGATCAGTCATCCAGTGACGTCTTCGACAAGCTTATTTCAAAGTGTTGCTATAACAATATTTTTTTTCTCAATTTTAATTTGTTTTTTATCTTATTTCAACTTCAATAAACACTGATGCTTACAGACAACTAATAACTAAATTATATAAGGGCATTTGTTAGGATATACTAGGAAACTTATGATTCCTTTTTTAACAGGGGCGTAGCCACGGGTGTGCCAGGGTGTGCAAAGTGGCATCTGGCACACCTAAAAATAGATGCACAATTTTATATATATATATATATGTATAATAGGCTAGAAGCATCATTCAGTAGTGTGCTGCATTGCCAAAATCATGACAGTCCACCACATCCAGTCATATGTGAATAAATGTCACAGTGATGAAGCAGTCAATACCGTGGCACCAGCTTGCATTTATTCGATGATTGTGCCTGATTCGCTTGCGCCCGCTCCGTCCCCCACACCCTAGTAATTTGAATCAGTACATAATAACGAAAACAATACCTTACAAATAAAAAGAAGCAGGTTTTACGATCAGAAATTTCTCAAACCAGTAAACCCCTATAAACTTCTCAGTCCAATGATCCAGTAAACGAATGCATTCAAAGTTCAACTCCAAAACGTCTCAGATACAGAGAAAACCTGACCGCTTTGATCAGAGATTGCCGAAAGTCACGTTTTAGATTGTGTTTGCTATCAGAAAATAAGGACCCTGTGGATGATAGAGGGGCACGTATGAGTTATATCAGCCCAGTCTGTTCTGTAACGTTAGTACACAGAGTCTGCGGGGTTTTTTTGCACATTGTTTTGACAATACATGAGGCTCATCCAGTTTTTCTTATGCACACACAGATTCTCCTTTCTGGCTACGCTACGGCTTTTTAATAAAAAGATATTTTCTTTGAAATCTAAATGTGTATTTTCATGCCATGGGTTTCTTAATAAACAATCCCACGCCTGAACTTGCCGCGCGAGAGACGGAGAAATGAAAGCGCAGCAGCAAGGAAAAATCAGATGCTCAAGACAATCTTTAAAATAATGACATATTTAAAAATGAGCAAACATATAACTGAGATTTGTGATAAAAATCACAGTGAAGCATTCTTAAATCCTTATTTTCCTCAGAGCGACACAAATCATCCACCCCTGTAGTTATTGGAGGGGCACAAACAAAAATATAATTTGTATATTTTTCTTGGAAAGAATATCTTTTTGAAACAAATTTCGTTTGCTATAATTCTTAACTTAATTTTAATGTATCTTTAATTGGTCAGTTATCTATAAACAAGAATATATAACATTTGAGGTGATGCGCTTCAAAACAAGTCGGCTACATGCGCCAAAACAGGAATTGCCATGAGACTGTCTTGGTTTGTTAAATAAATTAATAATCTAGCCTAAATAACACAGTTTCAGAGAAGTCTATATTAAACTGTTTTCACTATTAATGGAACATTTGAATAAGCAGGAAATGCTTTGTAATGTATTCGCAACACTGAACATGTTCCCAGATTACCTCGGCTGAACAAACTCTGATAGAAATAGAGTGAACTCAGAAACTCGTTGTGAGAATGATTATGTCTGCCTATTTGGGCCAGTCAAATAAAATTGCCTAAAACACCATAATATTTTAGAAAAGGTAGTAAAAGGTTGCATAACCAGTGATTGATCTTATCCACCCGTGGCCCACCCAGAGTAAATATGCAGCCTATTTTTTGATCACCAGACCAGTGCATTAATGGTAGCACCCACTGATTTAACTGAGAAATTATGTTCTCCTATTGCACAGTATCACCCAGGTGACGGAACTCGTCCTGAAGATCGGGGGAAAATTAAACATGCTAGACTTTCTGTGATTGTGTCATGAGGCGTCACAGGCACGGTATCGGTTGTCGTGAACTATGCCACATTACACGAGAAGAAACGATTGAATCTTGTGTCATGACAGTCGTTTACAAATCTCTACGACACCCTACGTCAAGAAAAATCGTGCCAAAATCGTGTGGTCTGACCGGGGCTTTAGTTAAAGTTTGCTGCAACGCCATTGAAACAACAATGGAATGCAGTGTAAAATTCTAAAGTTTTTTTTTTTTTTAAGTCACTCCAGGGAGACCACTTATATTCTAAAAGTCACTTTTGCTTATTATTGATGGATTTTTATTTATTTATTTATTTATTTTATCTTTTTGGAGAACTTTAATATGTTACTATTCAAAAGGGCACATTTAATAAAGCAAATGTGACAGTAAAGACATATGTAAGGTTTTTGTGATTGTGATACTAAAGGCTTATGTTTAATTTTATCACTGAAGAAATGGTCAAATATATTGTAAAATTTATTCAGGCCCACAAAACCAGTCAAAATCAGAATTATTAACCCCCGTTGAAAATGTTTTTATTTTTTAATTATTTCACAAATTATGTTTAACAGAGCGAGTAAATTTTCACAGTATGACTGATAATATTTTTTCTTCTGCAGAAAGTCTTGTTTGTTTTATTTAGGCAAGAATAAAAGAAGTTTTTAATTTTTTATGAACCATTTTAAGGTCAAAATTATTAGCCCCTTTAAGCTATATTTTTTTCGATAGTCTACAGAACAAATCATCGTTATACAATAACTTGCCTACTTACCCAAACTTGCCTAGTTAACCTAATTAACCTAGTTAAGCCTTTAAATGTCACTTTAAGCTGTATAGAAGTGTCTTGAAAAATATCTAGTCAAATATTATTTACTGTCATCGTGGCAAAGATAAAATAAATCAGTTATTAGAGATGAGTTATTAAAACTATTATGTTTAGAAATGTGTTGAAAAAACTGAAATTGGGGAAAAAAATAAACGAGGGGGGGGGGGGGGGTTAGGGTCCTAATAATTCAGGGGTTTTATAATTCTGAATTCAACTGTATATATTTTTATATATATATTATATATTATACATATTTACATTTTTTTATAATTTATATCATTTACATACTGTATATATTTTATATCTAAATATAAGAAAACATTTTCTCAAATATATGCATGTATATATGTATTTATATAAACATAATTTACATATATTAATGTACTTACACATATATTGTAAAAACAAACTTTTATTTTGTTCAGATCTTTTTATTGACCTTTTGCTCAAAAACACAACAATTTTAAAAAGATTTAAAAAACAGAGACAAATTATCTTTGCTACAACCAAGCCCCCCGACCCTCAATGGTGTCATGATATATAAATACATACAAAAGTAAATACGAGAAGATAAAAGTTCCTTTATATGTTCACTCATCTATTGTACATATTTATACACAATGAATCACAATAGGCTTAGCAAATATAAAATGAAGAAATAAAGTAATATAGATAGAAATTCAAATAAAATAAAATGGAGGGAAGAAAAATGTAAGAAACAATTAAGCAATGATCAAAGAGCAAATATTAAGCTACAGATGTATAATTTGGATGCAATTCATTGCAATAAAATTTTTCCCAGCACTACTAAAATATAAATAAATGTGCTTTCCAGTGTTATTGTTCAATGCTGAGATGCAGCTTGAATATCTGCAGTTTGAGGCTCCAAAAATATTTTTAATAGAGAAAATCACCTTTAAGTTTCCCAGAGATGGGTTGCGGCTGGAAGGGCATCTGCTGCGTAAAAATGTGTTGGATAAGTTGGTGGTTCATTCCGCTGTGGCGACCCCGGATTAATAAAGGGACTAAGCTGAAAAGAAATGAATGAATGAAAATCACTTTTACATTACTAATCAGAGTTTTGATATATTTGCAGTATTTACAAAATATCTGAATGTAAAATGATCTTTGCCTAACCTTCTAATGATTTTTGACATAAAAGACAAACATATCTGTGCAACACAAGACTGGTTTTGTGCTCCAGAATCACATTTCACAATATTTCTATCTGTATTGTATTTGTAATCCCAAAAATGTAGGCTTATTGAGCAGAAGACTTCTTTCAAAAACATTGTCAAATCTTTCAATGTCTTTCAATGTCATCTTTCAATTTTTTTCTGAACAGTTATTGATAAAATAGTTATTAATACTTAATACTTTAATAATTAATAATAATTGATTAATAATACCGAATAAATAATTCAAGCTTAGTTTCCTGGGATTTACCACACATTCATGCGTTCATTATAATTACAGACCTCAGCTCGGTACACAGGACCAATGACTCTCATTTAGATGTAGACCTCATGCCATCAGAGTGAGACAGATATTGATTGTGTGTTTTCTTTTCTATCTAAGCTTGGATATGTGAGGAATTGCAGTGTAAGTATACTGTGTTTGGATTTCTCCTCTCCTCGTGTGTGTTAGAGACTCTCTTGTACACTTGTTCACACACTGATGGAACTCATAATATCATAGAGGCATGCAAACAAACTCCCAGAAGTACATGCATTATGCACACATTCACACAAAAGCACAGGCTCATGCACATAAAGCGCACACACAAATCGACTATCACACATGCACACACACACACCAAAGAGTCCCACATGCATGCGAACACACTCCTACATGCATGCATGTTTGTTCACAGCCACCCCTCGCTTAATGTGTGGTGTGTTTGAAGACGAGTGGGCAGCATGAAGAGACCAACAAACATGCTAAACATGACCACTGACGCTACCACTCACACACACACATATATAAACACTGTCTGTGTCACACACACACAATAACAGGGACAAACTGTAAATCTCATGAATTGTTGAGCAGTGTAAAATGCCTGGGGTTTAGAGCTCAATCTGTAGAAGCACATAAAAGGTGTAAACAACGTTCTTGAGGTTTTATATTTTCTGTAGAAATCATTGAGCTTTAAGTTAAAATTGCACTGCAAAAATGGTATTACTAATAATATATATATGTAATTTGTCCAATTTGCAACATGATTTTAAAGACATATAGCATCTGTATGCTTACATATACTGTAATTTTTTTATTCTGAAAGGTAACACCTTTTTAAAATAACTAATGAATCAATCTGGCAATGAAAGAGAAACAAACAGAGGTAGACAGTAAGTATATAAGTAAAAAGTGCATGCAATAATGAGCAATCGGAAAGAAAGAACTAATAGAACTTGTAATACTTTTGAGTTATATTTCAGAGCAAAAAAAAAGTAGTTATTTTTTGGTGAAAATAAATGGTCCCCAAAATCAGGCCTGTTTTAATGAATCATTAATTTTGCATTGTGACATTTCATGACAGCTGAGCATTCATTAAGCGTCCCAATTTTGATTATAACCATAGTGAATAGTGAAATTCTCATTCTCATTACTGTATTGGAATCCAACAACAACAACAACTTAATAAATAAATAAACAAACAATCATGTATTATTTAAATAATTGAATTTATGATTAAAAAACAACAACAACATTGCACTACGTAATGGGAATCGAATGAAAACCCTACAAAATGCCTGGAAAGGTCATGCTAATGAGATATTTTTGTGGAGAATGTGTGCTAATATATAATGAAAAAATAAGTAAAAATACTTTTACAAAAAGTTTAATAATATATAAATACTGTCATTTATTTTTTCTATTTCCTTTTTTAATTATTTTTATTATCCTTATTTTTCCAAGGGGCAGTTCAACCCAAATGATGCCACCATTTATGCACTCTCTAGCTATTTCAGTCATATAGAGTTGTTGTTGTTTTTTTGTTTCTGTGGAACACTACAGAAGAAATTTTGAAGAATGTTAATAACTAGACATTTGACAGTAGCCCAACCGTGACTTCCACAGTATTTTTTATTCTTCTATAAGTGGCTACTGTTAACTGTCTGGCTGCCACCATTCTTTCAAATATTGCCTTTTGAATAGTTTTTGGCTAACTATCCCTTTTAGTCATTTTGTACAATGTTTCTTTGTGCAAACTGATTCTACCTGAGGTAGTTTAAACTTGTTCCGTCAGATTGCTCTGGTAGTTAAAATGCTCATTTTATTTGATTTATTTATACAGGGACATGTTGTGCCAGAGTTAGCTCTAAAGCTAATTTACATCTGTAGTCCCTGGCCAGGAAGTTGTAACAAGTTTAACAATATTAAAAAAATAAAAATAGTACAATATACATTTACAGCATCTACTGACCAAAAATGTGGTCGCTGTAGGATGTTTTGTGAGAAAATGCCCAGAAAATATATTCATACTTTGCTACATTGTACCAAAACACAGAGATTACAATTAAATTCGTCGAAACAAGGTCATTCAAAAAATGTGCTTCTGCCTGCACTTCAACATACGTTTAACTGCAGTTCCTAGATAAAACAAACACTAGGGGGCAGTGTGACACCATTTTTTTAGTTCCTTTTTACACTAATGATAGTTACAGAGACATATTATTGACAAATAAAGGATTATTTTAATGCAGTTTTTTTATCAAATAAATACCACAATTTGAGGGTGTCTATGAGTTGTAATCAAGTATGTTTACCTCACCTATCTATCTCCATATGGGTGACATTTCTGTCATGGCCAGTTTACTCTGTAGCTCATTTTTTACGTTGTTGTACTTGTAATGCAAAATGCCCGGGTTTGAGTCTGGTGAAGCACAGTTCCACAAAAAAGATAAAAGCAAGGTAAACTCAAGCTAAAATTATGTGGTCACGGTGCACTTTTCTCTTACATTTTCTTTTGAAAACACTATTGGTTGGGAAGGGTTTTGGTCAGTGGTTTACTAGGTAAAATGTTCGACAATGTAAGTCCTGCCTTCTAATGGACGTGTACAAAAAGGACGTGTAACAAAACGTATCCAAGGTCAGGGGTTCCCAAACTTTTCAGCCCGCGACCCCCAAAATAGCAATGCCAGTGACTCGCGACCCCGAATATCCTCTGAGGTGATTATAAATATAAACACCTTGCATGCCATGGTGCACACACACACCAATAGGCCCAAGTCTATTCTTCGTTTAACCTTTTTAAAGGTATGTGAGTGCTGTAAATGTGCCAGAAAGTTTAACCTGGTGCCATAAAGTCAATCTGCTGCATCTGACGCTATTGCTCACATTGTGTCTTTAATATAATGTAATGACCCCAAGAGTCACAATCCAAGTGACCCCTCCCCCTTCATTGTCTCATGACCCCCACTCTGGGAACCACTGCCCTAAGTAACATAACTCAGTTTTGCAAAAATGTAGACAGCACCCTCTAGAGGATTTGTCATTTGAAACATGCAACAAAACGTACCCAGAGCAACGTATTTTACGTTTAGCAAAACTGTAGGCTGAGACTATCTATTTCCAATGAGCCTGGGCTGTAAATCACATTTACCATCTATATTCCTTTCATTCACTTGCTTCTCTCTCATTCATAATATCCACAACACACTGAGCACTCCTGCGAAATAAGAGGAAAGGGTTTCGGCAAAATCTGAAAGCAAGTTATCGCAGTACACGTAATACCAGTTGGAAATGGTAATGCGTTTTAGCTTATCACCTAAAACTCATTTTAAAACCAGTTAAAAACAGAGTCTAGGTGAAATGACTGGAAGAATGCAACCTGCAAATATTTTTGGAGATTCACATGTCTCCTGTCTAATTTTCAAAGTGTATGTTTTATCAGAAAACTGTTCTTAAAGTCCAGTTTCCTGTGTGTTTTTTCCTCACATATACAGTATATTGAAGAGAACAGCGTGTGCTGAATGACATCATGTGTTACGAGACTATATTCTGCGCAGTCTGTAATGATTATAGTGTAAACTGTGAGGTCCTTCTGGCACGTCTGTAGACGTTTGGATGCTGTATCTGGTTCTCAGAGGAGTCTCGTCTGTGGAATGAACGTCTGGCAAGAGCATGTTCATTTAATCCCACAATCACAGAGCTGTTTACTTCGCTCCTTTGACGACTGTCCTGGCTTTCTGCCACCGCCGCGACTCCACCTTCATTTCTATAATTCATTAGCAGGGGGAGCTCTCTGTTACACTCTGAGATTGTATGAACATTTTCTCTTTCTATTTTGTCATGTACACCACAAGGTCAGCTGTGAAGATAAGCAGTGTGTGTGTGTGAAATGAGACACGGGGAGGGGCGGTGGGTCTGCTTGCTTGCGGTCTGGTGTTACTGCAGTAAATACCTGCATCTGCAAAACTCAAAATGGAAAAAGAGAAAGCATACACACACACACACTTCGATCATCCCACTGGTCCATTTCAGGTAGAACAGCATCCTCACAACAGCTGCTTCAGGGGATTATAATTCCTCCACATTGAGGTGAGACTGCAGGCAAACACACTGTTCTCTGATCCATCTGTTGCTTTTAGGATTTTAGATTTTTTTTGGCATTTCAAAAAAAATTTATAATTCAGTCTAATGGGGATAGTAAGCATATAAAATATACTTTTAAATATTTATTTTATAGCATTTTATCAATTTGATTTACATTTTTAAAGGCTGTTCTCCTGCATCAAGGAACAAATCTCTACTTCAGCAATACCTACACCAAACTGCACACTTTTATTCATATCTACATTCTGATTTTTTTATTTTTACTTTTTGCAGAGGGATGTGTTAAACCTTGATTTTTCTCATTTATTAAAATGAATTGTGAAAAATTCTGAATAATAAAGATCCCCTCTGTAAAAATGTTTGCATTTTATGTCATAAAAGAGAAACAGGAGTTTTAAAAAATATTTTTTATTCATTGTAAATGTTTTTTATAAGCACAAAACAGAACAAAACACATTTATACAATATATATTACGTTTTTATACATATAGTAACAAAAGAGAAGGAAAATACAAAAAAAAAGTTAATTAATTAAAAATAATACTAATAATAAATATAGAGTAACCATATAGAGTAAATAATATACACCATCAAATTTTACTTGAAGGCACATGATGGTGGGGAAAAAATTAGTGGAAGAAAAAAAAAACTGGGTGGAAAAAAAAATGTAAATATATATTTTAAGTTTTTATGTTGTATATGTGAGGAAAACATTTTTATTTGCAAAACTGTTGTTCGACAAACACTTCCTGTTCACTTCATACATGTCAAACCTCCTGTTTTTGCTGGGATTCTCCTGTATTTTACCATTCTATCATGCTATCATCCTATCATTAAGTATTTTCCTATATTTTTTATCTTAAAAGCATGTTGAAATTAATATAAAATGTCTGCATTCAATTTCTTTCCATTTAAAGCTGTGCGTCAATCATCTCCCTTCATATTCAACCTCTGAATCAGTGAATGCATGTATAAGGGCTGACTGATGGACACGCTCCGTATGATAAACTGATCCCAGATCAGCTACATGCCATTTAAAGTGACACCTCTGTTAACAATCAAGTAAAGAGCAGCAAATGAATCTCTCGTTTTATTTTGTTTGAGAACAAAGGTAAGAATGCACAGATCTATAATGAAAGCATACTTTAGCAACTGTTTGTGCTCATTTCAGACAAAATTAGTTGTGTTTAAAATCAAACACGCAGGACGGACATCTTTACATATTATTAAGCATATTTGTCAGTTTAAACAAGGAGTCTGAATGCAGACCTGGTGCAGTGCAATCTGTGCTGCATCCAATGCTTTTTAATGGGCTCACCTAACCCCACCCCTAACCCTACCCCTCACAGTGATGTCACTAGCTCCATTGAGTGCATTGTGTCTGACTCTCAGCTTGCATCATAAAGGCTGCATCCAGATACTATTGGTTTAAACACACACCAAATCCCAAATTGTCCTGCACTTCAGCTCCACTTTAAATGGCGTGAACAGAAGCTGATCTGCACTGTATAAAATGGCCATGATTTCAACAATAAAAAAACTGTAAAAATGCTACAGTAAAAATCCGTAATCCTGTATGTTTCCTTAATATATAAGGCGAATAACCGTATATTGACTTTCCCAGAATTCCGTGCATGGCACATCACTTTTTATGCTTTTTGTTGACATTACTATGGATGTTTTAGTTGTTTCTCCATCAGTGATGTACATTAAAGATTTATGTTACATCTAATGTTGATAAACAATGTTTATTTCACTTTAATTTTATGCATGTTACCATACTGATGTTTAGTAGCTGTGTGAATAACACTGAGCACCTTCTACAATCTGATACTCTTTTCTGCTTGTGGGAAAGTTGTTTGTGATGAGCTTTGGTTCATTATGTAACTTACTCATCACCACCTGCATATGGCTGTGTTAACGTGTCTATCTGTGTAACAACAGATGTGTAGATGTTCGTAATTCAAAATACAGACATATTACATCTGTAAATCAAAGAAATACGGTAGTTTACTGTAAAAATTAGAAATAATTTTTACGGTTTGTACCGTATTTTTAACTGTAAAATTCTGGAAACCAAATTCTGGCTGCCGTTTTTTTACCGTAAATTTTACGTATTTATTTTTTACAGTGTGAGATCAGTTTTTCATATGGAGCGTGTCCATCAGTTAGCGCTTATACATGCATTCACTGATTCAGAGGTTGCATAGGAAGGGCATGATCGACGAACAGCTTTCATAAATAGAAATTGAACATTTTTACAGTCATTTCAACGTGCTTTTAAGATACAAAAAAATGGGGAAATACTTAATGATAGAATGGTAAAATACAGAAGAATATATTTTCCTATCACACGTTTTTTCCCATCCAGTTTTTTTTTCTTCCACCCATTTTTTCCCACCATCACGTTCCTTCTGGATCTTTATAAAATTGGAGTGGCAAAGTAGGAGTTAAAATGTCCATGAATCACAAGTGCCCTCCTTTTAACTCTTAAAAAGATAAACAAGGAAGGTAGATTTTTTCAAACATTTTAGAAGCATCTGCCCTAGCAGAACTAATTATTTCAAGCTTAAGAGCAGCAACCATTTTAGTCAGCCATTTATGAAAAGTAGGTGGTAAAGTGGACTTTCGATCCATCAAGATCACCCTTTTAAACCACCACCATACCAAATATAATAGAAATTTGCAGGGTCAAAGCATCCAAACAGAGCTAATTCAAAATCTGGACTAATGTTTTCTCCTAAAACATTTAAATAAAACTGAAAAACACATTTAATCAATACCTCATTTGTTTATTTACTCATTTCAGAAAACGTTTAATCAAAAAAAAAATGCTTGAAATTCATAACAACAAAAAAGTGTTTTTTGTGTGTGCGTAAGGAGTGCCCTTCTCAGAGGAAATGTGGTGAACCTCACACACACACACACAAAGAGAGAGATACACACACAGTATAGTTAGTGTATTGTGTTTATTGTGTCAGACGGTGGGCTCGTTTTACACTGTCTAAATCCTCAGATTTGCGTGTGTGTGAGTGTAGGTGCTGAGCTAATGAATTTTGACAACGTATTTTTAGCCTCATGAAACCTTAGAGTAACTGAATATTTGGAATACTGAGATGTTTGTCCATATATGGTGATTTGTTCTGGACTGGGGAATCTGACTGAATGCGTGTTTGTGAGAAACAGAGGCTGAATAAGAACTTGGGTCAGTCTAACTCAGTTATGAACTCGCTTATTAGTTTATAGAGTTCAGTAGCAACTGGATTTAGAAAACTGGATGTAGAAGAGCATAAATACAGAGAAGACGTCACTGGTAATATTAGCATGACTATCAAAAACAATGAAATAAGCCATTTTTGAAAAATTCCCACTGCTAGGTGTAGATATGTAGTTATGATAGAGGTAGATTTAAGATTACATGGGTTAAAGGCATAATATGTACAAAAAAATGATAATTAAAATATCCAAAAACCACTAGAACAGTGTTATATATTTTGCTGATCTTCGTGCTTACATGATCTACATGCTTAGTCCCTTTTCATAATCAGGGGTCGCCACATCAGAATGAACCGCCAACTTTTCCAGCATATGTTATAAGCAGCAGTTGCACCTCCAGCTGCAACCCATCACTGGGAAACACCTATACACTCTCATTCACTCACAAACACTACCCCTTCACCTATAGTGCATGTCTTTAGACTTGTGGGGGAAACCAACTATGGCCATGATGTACATAAATTCTAAAAAATGCATACAACTCATAAACTATAGAAACACATTCACTGGTTAAACTCCTCTATTCGCATCAAGCAAGTAATTTTGCCTCAGAAAATGTGATTTTATAGCTCGACTAACCAGTGGACAGATCTTTTTGCACACAACCTCAAATGTTGCTTTAAGAATTTAGAAATATTTGAGTGCAAGTCCAGGAAACCAAACACAATATAACTAAGGAAACATGACATTGTTTGTTTTTCTGCACACTTTGAGCCACAGCTCAATATTAAATAGCAGAAAAAGCTGCAATAGTTTCCACACATGCAGAAACATATTTTTTTCTTATGGATGCTTTGCACCAGTTTTTTAGCACGTGCTTTAGAGCTTCATTTGCAAATATTTATTGCCATTTTCAGATTTTCAGCTTTTTAAAAGTTTTAATTTGTAAATAAAGTGAATTTACAATAATGAGGATTTAAGAACCCTCTTCCTATTTGCTTTTGTAAAGCAAAGCCTTGTTTATTTCTTAAGACAATATGTATACAGTTGAAGTCAAAATTATGAATATTCACCAAAACGGTGAATATTTTTTTTCTAATATTTGCCAAATGATGTTTAACAGTGCAAGGAATTTTTCACAGTATTTCCTATAATATTTTTTCTTCTAGAGAAAGTCTAAGTTGTTTTATTTCGGCAAGAATAAAAGAAGTTTAACAATTTTATTAAAACTATTTTAAGGTCAAAATTATTAGCCCCTTTAAGCAATATTTTTTTGATTATCTACAGAACAACCCATTGTCATAATGACTTGTGTAATTACCCTAACTTGCCTAATTAAGCTAATTAACCTAGGTAAGCCTTTAAATGTCACTTTAAGCTGAATACTAGTATCCTGAAAAATATCTAGTAAAATATTATCGTCATCATGGCAAAGATTAAATAAATCATATATTAGAAAATAAATTGTTATTAGAAATGAGTTATTAAAACTATTATGTTTAGAAATATGTTAATAAAATCTGCTCTCCGTTAAACATAAATAGGGGAAAAAATATTCAGGGGG